>NC_134273.1:7227481-7334981 GCF_031893055.1 Leptodactylus fuscus | reverse complement strand
ATGTGGGGGGCAGCAGTCATACCGTATGGCCCCATCACCCCCTGCCATAGATCTGTTCGATTTCTCTGCATCTCTTCCGACCTCAATATAACCTGCAAATCCAATTTACAAACCCCATTATATGGTTATTACAAAGCCTCAGCTGAAATGCTCTTAAATCTGTAAGTCCGGAGGCTTCTACTGCGCAGACGGGTGTATGAGCGCCATCTGCGGGATCTGACACTATCACCAAAAACATTCTATACGGTATAAGCCACAAGTCCCTGCCGGCTGTCTATGGGATAGTGAGGACTATAAAGGGGTTATGGCCTCCCCGAGGCACGTATAGAGGTCACAGATACAGAATGTAACTGACTGCAACACTGACAAGAGGAAGATCGCCAGGGTGCAGATGTATCACAGTATACGATCACCTATATACCGCAGCATGTACACACTCGCTTATAGGGACGACTAGGCCATAATGGAATTATCATACAACCATGACGTGGTGTCCAGCCAAACCCCGCAGATAGATAGGTTATGTCACCAGAACCAGCATATCACCCCAGCCCTGCAGATAGATAGGTTACTGTCACCAGACCCAGTATATCACCCCAGTCCTGCAGATAGATAGGTTACTGTCACCAGACCCCAGTATATCACCCCAGCCCTGCAGATAGATAGGTTACTGTCACCAGAACCAGCATATCACCCCAGCCCTGCAGATAGATAGGTTACTGTCACCAGACCCCAGGATATCACCCCAGCCCTGCAGATAGATAGGTTACTGTCACCAGACCCCAGGATATCACCCCAGCCCTGCAGATAGATAGGTTACTGTCACCAGACCCAGCATATCACCCCAGCCCTGCAGATAGATAGGTTACTGTCACCAGAACCAGCATATCACCCCAGCCCTGCAGATAGATAGGTTACTGTCACCAGACCCAGTATATCACCCCAGTCCTGCAGATAGATAGGTTACTGTCACCAGACCCCAGTATATCACCCCAGCCCTGCAGATAGATAGGTTACTGTCACCAGAACCAGCATATCACCCCAGCCCTGCAGATAGATAGGTTACTGTCACCAGACCCAGCATATCACCCCAGCCCTGCAGATAGATAGGTTACTGTCACCAGAACCAGCATATCACCCCAGCCCTGCAGATAGATAGGTTACTGTCACCAGACCCCAGCATATCACCCCAGCCCTGCAGATAGATAGGTTACTGTCACCAGAACCAGCATATCACCCCAGCCCTGCAGATAGATAGGTTACTGTCACCAGACCCCAGGATATCACCCCAGCCCTGCAGATAGATAGGTTACTGTCACCAGACCCAGCATATCACCCCAGCCCTGCAGATAGATAGGTTACTGTCACCAGAACCAGCATATCACCCCAGCCCTGCAGATAGATAGGTTACTGTCACCAGAACCAGCATATCACCCCAGCCCTGCAGATAGATAGGTTGCTGTCACCAGACCAGCATATCACCCCAGCCCTGCAGATAGATAGGTTACTGTCACCAGAACCAGCATATCACCCCAGCCCTGCAGATAGATAGGTTACTGTCACCAGACCCAGTATATCACCCCAGCCCTGCAGATAGATAGGTTACTGTCACCAGAACCAGCATATCACCCCAGCCCTGCAGATAGATAGGTTACTGTCACCAGAACCAGCATATCACCCCAGCCCTGCAGATAGATAGGTTACTGTCACCAGAACCAGCATATCACCCCAGCCCTGCAGATACATAGGTTACTGTCACCAGAACCAGCATATCACCCCAGCCCTGCAGATAGATAGGTTAGTGCCCTCTGTTGCCAAGATATCACCGTTTTGAGAATATACAAATGAGCACTTCGGAGCAACAAGGGCGTCGCCATTACACCAAAGATGAAAGCAGCAATACCCCCTTTGGCCGTATCTTGGCAATAAAGGCAGCGATTCACAAGGCAAAAATGCCATTTGATTACAGCCATCCTAACCTACCTATGGCTGGGGTGATACGCTGGGCTCTGGTGACATTCCCTTTAAGGCTTCACTATCACGAATCATTTTACTATGAGATCTTGAGACTATATGGAGATGCCGGGATAACATCGGACTGAATGCAGAACAACAATCATTACTAAAGTGTTATACCTCCAGCAGTTCATCCCCGATCCGGATCCTCCCATCTCTCCCGGCCGGTCCGTCAGGATTAATGGCCACTATGAAGATGCTCATCCGGGATCGGTCCTTATTACCGGCCAAGCTGAGCCCCAGCCCATTCTTGTCCTTCTCAAGCTCGACAATGTGGAGATCCCCGGGGAGGTCGGCGTAACGCTGCCGGATCTTCTCTAGGGAAGAAAACAGTGGAAGGGTTAGTATGGGACTGCTATGGGGACACATGGATCAGCAGTAGAGCTGCGTACAGAAAATGGAGGCAAACAGAGCACGTCACAGAGCACGCCCACTACAATCTACTATAGAAGTCTATGGAGTTGTTCTGATGGGAGGAAAATTAAAATAAAAAATCTTTCAAAAAGGAAAAAAAATAGTTTGCAATAATTGAATCTGGAGGAAGAACGCTTCATATTCACTTACTGCTTCACGAGAAGTGCGGCAATCACTCAGGAGTTTGTGGGATCGATCCCCGTGATTGGGCACTTCCAGCAAATTCATGTTATCCAAGGTCTTTAAGTAAAGGACATTGCCATGGATACAGGCGACAAAAGCGGAAGATAAAACGGCGCTCCGACGGCCGAAGATATTAAAGAGATTACAAAGACTGAAGTTGTTTACAAGATAGAAGGTTCTTCCCCCAAAATATAAGTCCCGGAACGTGTAGGAATGACTAGGACGCCCGCTCAGATACAAGGAGGCAAAAACTACCAATTATTACGGTAAAGTGGCTATAAGGGCGCAAGAGAATTTCACAGAAGACGAAGTCGGCACATTCAGCTTCACCGGGAGACGTCTTATTTACCCATCACTGCAGATTCTACAGCCCTGAAGACCAATGATTATCTCCAGAGGGAAACGAAGCAACTAAGAGACTATTCACAAGAGGCAGATTTGTTAATCTAAATGGGGCTGAGAGAAATCCATGTGCAAGAGAAGGAAAAACTACTGCCAAATCCGCGAATTTACACTAAATAAGACGTCATAACATGAAGGATCAAGTCAAAAAATACCCAAAAATACATCCAAGTCATTTACCCTATTAAAGGAAGAAGAGACAAGGAGGCAGCACTATAGCAGATAGACATATAGTGGGGAGTATTATAGTAGTTATATTCTTGTACATAGGAGTAGTATTATAGTAGTTATATTCTTGTACATAGGAGCAGTATTATAGTAGTTATATTCTTGTATATAGGAGCAGTATTATAGTAGTTATATTCTTGTACATAGGAGGTAGTATTATAGTAGTTATATTCTTGTACATAGGAGTAGTATTATAGTAGTTATATTCTTGTACATAGGAGTAGTATTATAGTAGTTATATTCTTGTACATAGGAGGTAGTATTATAGTAGTTATATTCTTGTACATAGGAGTAGTATTATAGTAGTTATATTCTTATACATAGGAGCAGTATTATAGTAGTTATATTCTTGTACATAGGAGCAGTATTATAGTAGTTATATTCTTGTACATAGGAGGTAGTATTATAGCAGTTATATTCTTGTACATAGGAGTAGTATTATAGTAGTTATATTCTTGTACATAGGAGGCAGTATTATAGTAGTTATATTCTTGTACATAGGAGGTAGTATTATAGTAGTTATATTCTTGTATATAGGAGTAGTATTATAGTAGTTATATTCTTGTACATAGGGGTAGTATTATAGTAGTTATATTCTTGTACATAGGAGGCAGTATTATAGTAGTTATATTCTTGTACATAGGAGGTAGTATTATAGTAGTTATATTCTTGTATATAGGAGTAGTATTATAGTAGTTATATTCTTGTACATAGGAGGTAGTATTATAGTAGTTATATTCTTGTACATAGGAGTAGTATTATAGTAGTTATATTCTTGTACATAGGAGCAGTATTATAGTAGTAATATTCTTGTACAGGGGGTGGGGGTATTAGTATTACAGTAGTTTGAGTACTACAATATATAAACATATTGATCTCTCGTTAATTGTCCTTCTTAGTTTTACATTATCCTAATATGATGTAGTCAGAGATACAGGAAAAAAAATTAAGTCCATTTGCAGTTACTTTACGCTCCAATATTCACATTACCCAGAAACTAGAAAAAGCCAGAAACTTGTAATCGTTTTGATCATTGCCTGCCTCAACACCTGGTAATGGAACACCGTTCCCAAGAATATTTTATTTATATTTTTGCCTCTAGAAATTTCAGAAGACTGCCAGCACAGCGAGGAACACAGTTACTATGTAATTTTAGAAAAATATTGCTTGGTTAAAGAGTAAGTTCACCTTCACTTACTGTATGTGTAATGAAGTAACACAAAAATGGACTGATTGATCAAGTGTTATTATACTCCAGAGCTGCACTCACTATTCTATTGATGAAATCCCTACTGTGTACATAAATTACATTACAGGATAGAGTGCAGATATGGAATTCAGAATGCATATCATTAGAGCAAGCTCTGCAGTCACTGAATATTTCATCTTGAAATTCTCAAGAATATTGAGCGTAGCTCTGGAGTATAATACAGGATAAGTAATGTAATGTATGTACACAGTGACTGTACCAGCAGAATAGTGAGTGCAGCTCTGGAGTATAATACAGGATAAGTAATGTAATGTATGTACACAGTGACTGTACCAGCAGAATAGTGAGCGCAGCTCTGGAGTATAATACAGGATAAGTAATGTAATGTATGTACACAGTGACTGTACCAGCAGAATAGTGAGCGCAGCTCTGGGGTATAATACAGGATAAGTAATGTAATGTATGTACACAGTGACTATACCAGCAGAATAGTGAGCGCAGCTCTGGAGTATAATACAGGATAAGTAATGTAATGTATGTACACAGTGACTGTACCAGCAGAATAGTGAGCGCAGCTCTGGGGTATAATACAGGATAAGTAATGTAATGTATGTACACAGTGACTATACCAGCAGAATAGTGAGCGCAGCTCTGGAGTATAATACAGGATAAGTAATGTAATGTATGTACACAGTGACTGTACCAGCAGAATAGTGAGCGCAGCTCTGGAGTATAATACAGGATAAGTAATGTAATGTATGTACAGTGACTGCACCAGCAGAATAGTGAGCGCAGCTCTGGAGTATAATACAGGATAAGTAATGTAATGTATGTACACAGTGACTGTACCAGCAGAATAGTGAGCGCAGCTCTGGGGTATAATACAGGATAAGTAATGTAATGTATGTACACAGTGACTATACCAGCAGAATAGTGAGTGCAGCTCTGGGGTATAATACAGGATAAGTAATGTAATGTATGTACACAGTGACTATACCAGCAGAATAGTGAGCGCAGCTCTGGAGTATAATACAGGATAAGTAATGTAATGTATGTACACAGTGACTGTACCAGCAGAATAGTGAGCGCAGCTCTGGAGTATAATACAGGATAAGTAATGTAATGTATGTACACAGTGACTGTACCAGCAGAATAGTGAGTGCAGCTCTGGGGTATAATACAGGATAAGTAATGTAATGTATGTACACAGTGACTGCACCAGCAGAATAATGAGCGCAGCTCTGGGGTATAATACAGGATAAGTAATGTAATGTATGTACACGGTGACTGCACCAGCAGAATAGTGAGCGCAGCTCTGGAGTATAATACAGGATAAGTAATGTAATGTATGTACACAGTGACTGTACCAGCAGAATAGCGAGTGCAGCTCTGGAGTATAATACAGGATAAGTAATGTATGTACACAGTGACTGCACCAGCAGAATAGTGAGCGCAGCTCTGGAGTATAATACAGGATAAGTAATGTAATGTATGTACACAGTGACTGTACCAGCAGAATAGTGAGCGCAGCTCTGGAGTATAATACAGGATAAGTAATGTAATGTATGTTTGGTTATATTGTTACATAGATGTGTCTAATAGGAGAACAATAAATAAATCACAAATACTAAGAGTCTCCCATGACAATGCATTGCTGGCTGTGACACACTGTAACAAGCATTACACCTGTCTTCACTGTACATAACTGGATTTTCAGCCTCGGGATGTAATTAATGATATTTTTAGTCACTGACAGGGAGCAGAAATATTGTGCAGTACAAATGACCCAGAAGTTTTGCAGATCTGATCCATTTACTACATATAATGACACATTGGTCTGCAGTGCAGAGGAAGGTGTCAGGGCCAGAGATTACACTCAAGGACTGCAGGGGGCGCTCATCAATCTATATGGAACCTTCATACACATCTGCACTCCTTGATGATATTCATATAAACGTCACCTTTAGCCTTGGATGGATGGATTGAGTCCCGGCTTGTCCAGTCATATAATGACTAGTCACTGACTACCTGCTCGCCCTGATGGTTTGCTGAGCGGCCCGGGGAGCTGGTGAGATTCTCCGGCATCATCAAGCATTGACCTACAAGGCCGCAGCATCGCTGGTGATGTAACTGTATGAAGAAAAGGTCACTGCAATAATCTTTACAGACTGCAGAACTCACAGAATAATATCTGCATAATACACCGGGGGGGGGGGGGGATGGGACATGAATCCTGCCCCCACCCCAGCACTAAGGGATCATCATCCGCGTACTGCAGACCCTGCTCTAATACAAAGAGACTCAGAAAATTATTTATACGTCAGGGTTAGAAAAACATAGATCTCTCTTCCAAAATCGGCGCCCCCTCTGCCCGCAGGTCATGTGTGGTACTGCAGCAATACCAAATACAACCGGCAGACAGGGGGTTTTAGTTTCTCCTTTTTATAGAAGGAAAATCTGTTGCGAGTCTATGGGGTCCACTGCTCTGGGTTTGTTACAATTGTACCCAGTGTTAGACGACCCTTTGTGAGCACACACTGCACTGTGCTGAGGGTTTGATACATTGGATCGGTTACTAGAAGTCTTTGAATTGTCTTCCGTATAGCCGATGTGGTCAGTAATACATGCAGGGCAGGTGACCTGGACATTGCAGTCAATGGGGTAGCCACCCAACTTTCCTGGACTCCAGAGTCCCCAACTGACTACTTATACAGTCATCTATCCCCAGTTTGATTGTCTTTGTATGACTAAACAGATTTCACATCCTATAGTTATACTGGTATGTGGCAAGGCTGGTGACAAACAACAGGACATCCAGCTTTCCAAGTCTCCTGAATGGTTAGCTTGACTAGACAGCAGTGATAATTATCATTACATAAACTTCACATGCAGAACTCTTGGAAAGTTGGGTGACATATTAGTGACCTAGACAATCGTCTTACCCAGCTTTTTCACACTTCTGAATGGCACATCTGCCTAGTTATACATAGCCATAGGAGACATCGCAGCTAGACTATATCTAGGCAGCACAGCCACACACGAGTGTAGTAAAGTTGGGTGCCAGCCCTGAAAAACATCTTTCTTTATAAATCACTTATATCTGCTGCAGCAGTCGCCAGAACGTGCTCGGATTATCACCGCAGAACAGCATCATATCCTACGTGAGTGATCAGCGGCAGCCGCCAACTATGTGACAAATCTAAGAATGGTGAAGCAGAGCCGAGCAGGACGGGAAAGGTTAATAGTGTCATCTAACAAGTAATGACAGAAAGGCAGGAACATAGCAAGAAGGGAGGAAGGACGAAGGAGGAGAAGGAGGAGGACGCAAGAAACCACAGCAAGACCCAGGAGCTGCACATCACTGAACATGGAAACTGCAGGACTGTAGTCAGGGCTGCCCCTGCAATGTGCCAGCCAGTCCCAGGGGGCAGTGTATATCTGAGTAACAAACAGAGCCTGAATACAGCCAGTACTATACCCCAGAGCTGCGCTCACTATTCTGCTGGTACAGTCACTGTGTACATACATTACATTACTTATCCTGTATTATACTCCAGAGCTGCACTCACTATTCTGCTGGTGCAGTCACTGTGTACATACATTACATTACTTATCCTGTATTATACTCCAGAGCTGCGCTCACTATTCTGCTGGTGCAGTCACTGTGTACATACATTACATTACTTATCCTGTATTATACTCCAGAGCTGCGCTCACTATTCTGCTGGTGCAGTCACTGTGTACATACATTACATTACTTATCCTGTATTATACTCCAGAGCTGCGCTCACTATTCTGCTGGTACAGTCACTGTGTACATACATTACATTACTTATCCTGTATTATACTCCAGAGCTGCGCTCACTATTCTGCTGGTGCAGTCACTGTGTACATACATTACATTACTTATCCTGTATTATACTCCAGAGCTGCGCTCACTATTCTGCTGGTGCAGTCACTGTGTACATACATTACATTACTTATCCTGTATTATACTCCAGAGCTGCGCTCACTATTCTGCTGGTACAGTCACTGTGTACATACATTACATTACTTATCCTGTATTATACTCCAGAGCTGCGCTCACTATTCTGCTGGTACAGTCACTGTGTACATACATTACATTACTTATCCTGTATTATACTCCAGAGCTGCGCTCACTATTCTGCTGGTGCAGTCACTGTGTACATACATTACATTACTTATCCTGTATTATACTCCAGAGCTGCGCTCACTATTCTGCTGGTACAGTCATTGTGTACATACATTACATTACTTATCCTGTATTATACTCCAGAGCTGCACTCACTATTCTGCTGGTACAGTAACTGTGTACATACATTACATATCCTGTATTATACTCCGAGCTGCGCTCACTATTCTGCTGGCACAGTCATTGTGTACATACAAGCTGTAACTCAGTAAGTATTACTAAGTAATGTATGTACACAGTGACTGTACCAGCAGAATAGTGAGTGCAGCTCTGGAGTATAATACAGGATAAGTAATGTAAAGTATGTACACAGTGACTGTACCAGCAGAATAGTGAGTGCAGCTCTGGAGTATAATACAGGATAAGTAATGTAATGTATGTACACAGTGACTGCACCAGCAGAATAGTGAGCGCAGCTCTGGAGTATAATACAGGATAAGTAATGTAATGTATGTACACAGTGACTGTACCAGCAGAATAGTGAGCGCAGCTCTGGAGTATAATACAGGATAAGTAATGTAATGTATGTACACAGTGACTGCACCAGCAGAATAGTGAGCGCAGCTCTGGAGTATAATACAGGATAAGTAATGTAATGTATGTACACAGTGACTGTACCAGCAGAATAGTGAGCGCAGCTCTGGAATATAATACAGGATAAGTAATGTAATGTATGTACACAGTGACTGTACCAGCAGAATAGTGAGCGCAGCTCTGGAGTATAATACAGGATAAGTAATGTAATGTATGTACACAGTGACTGTACCAGCAGAATAGTGAGCGCAGCTCTGGAGTATAATACAGGATAAGTAATGTAATGTATGTACACAGTGACTGTACCAGCAGAATAGTGAGCGCAGCTCTGGAGTATAATACAGGATAAGTAATGTAATGTATGTACACAGTGACTGTACCAGCAGAATAGTGAGCGCAGCTCTGGAGTATAATACAATGTCCCTCTTGATCTTGCTGCAGACTCGCCGCTGTTTAGGCTTATTCCTCTCGGTGTACACTGCAGATGATGTTCAGCACTCACAGGGAGCCAGGACTGGAAAATGAAGTGGAACTCACTGCAAATGTCCACCTCAAATTCCCATTTACTTTCCGATGTGTGAACACGGCCTTACAATTCCAGAACTATATACTATGTCCTCTAAATGTTGGGTGTCCTCCAGTTCTATTCCTGAGTCTGTGGGATTGGCTGCGCTCTCGCACTCGGCGCTCTCTATGAGACATACACTACAATGACTGCGTGTTCTCGCTCTCATGGTGAGATTTATTTTCTTGCTCATTGTGCAGAATGCAGAGAAGTAAATGTATTCCAGTATTATTGATGATGGTGGAACAACCTCGGGGACCGCCACCGACTGCAGCGCCACCGCCAGATACACTGATAGTAATTCACTAATATAGAGACTGTCCATAGCGCTGCTGTATACCTGGGGCGGACTAGAGTATACAGCTGTACAGATAAGACGACATTCTGCGGGGCGGACATGATGGGAGACTTCCCCGGCCTGCAGCTCATTTCAGCCCTATTGATTTCCTGAGAGCGGAGCGCAGGGTGACAACTCTCTTACTTTATCCGCCTGTAATATAAATGGCTGATGGGACGCGGACGCCTCCCCTGATCGCACCGCGACAACTCAATTAGCGCTAAGAGTCTCATAGACCAAGTCAAAAGGGTAAAGCGGGGATTAAAAGGATTTTCTATCCATTTTGCAATAGACTTTTTAGCTCTTGGTCATTGAATGGACTGTGCATTATACACGCCTTACCTGTCAATAAGCGACCACAAAGCAATCACAATGTGAGCACAACTGCAAGTAGGTATATTCTGTAGCGCCACCACAGGAGAAATGAAGCATTACAGAGTGTCCATTCATATCAATAGGTTGTCTGTGTAATGCAGGGCAGGTCTGGTCCTCCAGAGAGAGAGAGAGAGAGAGAGAGAGAGAGAGAGAGAGAGAGAGAGACACACTCTACATTCTGACCATGAGGAGAGGGCCCTGAATACAGGACCCCCCTCCCTCATCAACCAAAAATGCCCCAATAGGAGTATGTTATGGGCTTGGTAAATTGCATGACCTTCTAAACTGATTACATTACTGAAGTAATTTAGAGAGCGGAGAAGAGGAGAGAGCAGAACAGAGTAGGGGAGAGGAGAGCAGAGAAGAGGAGAAAGTTGAGAAGAGGAGAGAGCGGAGCAGGAGAGAAAAGAAGAGGAGAGAGCAGAGCAGAGGAGAGAGGAGAGAGCAGAGAAGAGGAGAGAGCAGAGAAGAGGAGAGAGCAGAGAAGAGGAGAGAGCAGAGAAGAGGAGAGAGCAGAGAAGAGGAGAGAGCAGAGAAGAGGAGAGAGCAGAGCAGGAGAGAGCAGAGAAGAGGAGAAAGCGGAGAAGAGGAGAGAGCAGAGAAGAGGAGAGAGCGGAGAAGAGGAGAGAGCGGAGAAGAGGAGAGAGCGGAGCAGGAGAGAGCGGAGCAGGAGAGAGCGGAGCAGGAGAGAGCGGAGCAGGAGAGAGCGGAGCAGGAGAGAGCGGAGCAGGAGAGAGCGGAGCAGGAGAGAGCGGAGTGCTGCTCCTTGCTTTATTAGATTATTGTAACAAACATACCTGTGTTAGGACTTAGACTTAGTTCACATCTGCGCATGGGTTTCCATTCAGGGGGAGGAGGTCACTTGGGAACCCCCAAACAGAAACCTAATCCGCATAAAAAAGTGCTTACCTTTGGAAACCCGCGGACCCCATAGACTACAATGTTGGTTTGTTACAATGTATCAGTGTAAGGAAGGGCCTTCAGTCTGGAGAGGAGCTTTGTGCTGCTTTATAGGATTTTTCTGCCTCTACTTAAACATTGTAACAAACAAATCTTCAGTGTCGGAAGATCTTAGGGTAGGGGTCACATTAGCCTTTGGGTCTCCATGGGGACTTGAAATAAGAGAGACCCTGTCCATTTAAAACGCAGCTACCTGTGCACCCCATAAACTATATTCGGGTCCGCTGGGTTTCTACCGATATTAAGTGGAACCTGCAGGGGAGAATCCTAAGGCGACTAAATTGCAGAAAACCACCACTAGAGGGCGCCCAGGAGATTATTATATTATTGGGGTTGGTCTACACTCTGTATACAGCCAGCTCATGAGCTCCCCCTAGAGTTGGGATCAGAAGGGACGGACACTTCTGGGAGGTTTCAGAGCATCCTATGACGTTACTATACAGTCACTGCAGACGGCTGATAACAGGGAGCAACAGAACGCAACAAAGCTGACTAGAGGAGCTGCTGCAGGTGTATCGTGCCTTTAAATGTAAAGATATTCTGGCTTTCAAGCGGAAAAGAAATTCTAATTAAACTTGGCGCCCCCCTCCTGTCTCTGCGCTCCTGCCCTCTAAGGCATCTCGAAATTAAAATTATGATTAGTTATAAACTCTTCGTAGCGGCGGAGCTGCGTACCTTCACGTACCGTCTCCTAAATGTATTCCGCTCTGCACCCCCTCCCCCTATTTATCAGTGCGGTATAAATTGGAATTTAAGACTAATGCAAGGCTGCGCCGGTCAGTGAAGGACACCTGGGAATGCAAATGTAGCAGAGCTGAGTTTGTTGCTGAACTCTCCGGGGCGGGGGGGGGGGGGGGATTTATAAACCAGCCCGATAGCCTCACTTAGACCAAGTGGCTGCATTGCCTCTGCTACATCCCAGTAAGAGACTGAGGACATTCATGACCAAAGTGAAGAAGCAGCAGCACTGAGTTTGTCATTAGGGCTAATCCGCGTTTTATTGCAAATTTTCCAAAAGCAGTCTTCTTGTGATTTTAAGAAAGCTGCAGAAAAAAAAATTCAACATGTGAACGAACCCTTAAGCTGAGGCGCCTGCATGGTCCTATGTGGCACATTATTATTATTCAGATGAAATATTGTGATTTTACCATGAGCTGTGCCAAATCACGCACTCAGCTCTGCTACATCTGGAAATATGTTTGTTATTTGGCAGGTTGCCTGTGGATAATCGGATTGGCCATCTGTGGTTTTGTACAGGACGGCGGCCCAGACAATTCCAAGCCTACAATAAGCCGACACTGCCATGTCTGACAGATCTGGGTGCGAGCGGAAATTTCACATAGGACTACAAGTAAGGATGTAGTGGAGCTAGAAACGCTGCAAACTCAGCTCACCTCCATCTGACTAACTCAGTGCGGCTACATCTCTTATCCTACTCTGCTATAAATGTTTGATACGACACATCGAGAGGAAGAGTTATCGGGAATCCGACCAAAATGACAAACTCTTCTCTTCCAGATCTGACATATCCATTGATAGCAGATCAGGACATCTGTGGTTTACATAGGACTAGAGGCACCGATGTAGCAGAGCCACATGGGATTCTATAAATGACTGCAGGTCCATGACAAACTCACCACTGCTACATCCATAAAGCGTGATACAACAAATATCATGCTCATCACCATGTGCAAACCACACCGCCCCCAGCTCTGCTACATCTACGATTATGGATTGCATTTTAACAATACAATGGTTAGATCTTTGGGGTAACAAGGTCGGAGTTCTCAAATGCACAGAGTATGCAATCCTAAAAGACTTAGGTAACGGGTTCAGCTCTGCTACATCTATACCAAACAATGGATCCTATAAAACATCAGCGTTACACAGGACTACAGGCAAAGATGTAGCAGAGCCAAATGGAGAGATCAGGACACAAAGCAATCTGTGATTCTATATTGGACTGCAGGTCCATGACAAACTCAGCACAACTACATCTACAATAAATGAATAAACTTATAACAAAAATATATAGAGGCGTAAAGACTTAAAGAACACCTCAGCTCTGCTACATCGTGAACCAATGACAGCATTGTACAACCATATCCATAAACCATGACTAAAACAACAAGCTCAGCTCTGCTACATTTCACCACCTAGCACTGCTACATCATTAACAACTAATAAACCCAGAACAATTTCAGAGTCATCAAAATGAACAAACCATGCAACTGTTAGGTGACAGGTTCAGCTCTGCTACATCTATAATGAAGGATTAAACCTATGAAATTTCAGAGTTCCCAGTGCGTACAAGCCATATTGTCCCGAATATGTAAAGGAACGCCTCAGCTCTGCTATATCTGTCCTTTATGACTGCATTGTATGACCATACACGTAATGTTACCCCAAAGACTTACACAACAAGTTCAGCTCTGCTACATTTCCCCTCCTTGCTCAGCTACATCTGTCACAGCACTTTCAGGTATAGGAACGTGCAGATACTACAACGTATGGGATGCACTCCCTCAGCTCTGCTACATCTGCACTAACTCACCATGTCACAGTGCACACGTCCATGGTCCAGGGACCCCCGCCGCCTCCAGCACAATAGCCCCAGCGCCCTGTATAGAGCATGTCTGCAGGAGCTGCCTCTTACCTGGGAACCCCCCCTGCACCATGGCTGATCCGGTGCGGGCTCAGCGCGGCTGCATCTCCGGACGAGCGTCTTTACTCTGCAGGAGGCGACGATCCGCTCCCCCCGGGCAGACCCTGATTTCCTTCGATGACCTTGGGCCTACGATTGTTTCCTCCGCTGCGAGATGTGATCAATTAGGCAAACGTGAGGCGGAGGCGGCGAGGCTCGGAGGCTCGTCCGTCAGCAGATGGGCTCTAACTAGTAAAGTACGTGGTGGCTCGCAACGTCTGACCCACTGAGATGGCAGCACCTGCATGGGGGCGACATCACTCAGCATCCATGTAAGGGGGGCACGGGGGCCACTCACAGGGGCTCACACACTACGGCCAATACACAAAACACAGAAACTTTTGTGTTTCAATCCCTTGCGGTTTTCTAGATCTCTGCTTGCTGTCAGTGATGGGAATATTCCGGATAACACCTGCAGGGTCTACACGTCCTGCTACACGTCTGCATCTGCATCAGAATCTGCGCAGATCATATCAGAAAACCTGGACAAGCTCGTGTTTTATCTGGCAATGTCTGTGAAGAATTAAGGGACACCCAGCGAAGCCAACAACCATTAATGGTGCCCTCAGGGGCCGAAGAACCAGAACCTGCGACAGATCAGAACAACAGAGACAACGGCGCCAATGTGAACACGTCCTAATAAAGCATCAGTTCAAACCACTTGTCTGCTCCGATTGTTACAATGTATCAGAGGATTCTGTGGACTGGAGACAACTGTAACAAACCCCCCAGCTGTGAGAAGTTCTAGGTCTGTACAGGAAGAAGCTTCACATTCACTGACAACAAGCAGAGATACTGATATGGGAGGAAAACCCAAATGTAAAGTCTGGGAGGAAGTGGTCGTTGTAGATGATGAATTAAAGGGGGGTCCGACTGCTGGGACCCTCACCAATCCAGAGAATCGGGGTCTGACTGCTGGGACACTCACTAATCCAGAGAATCGGGGGCCGATTGCTGGGACCCTCACCAATCCAGAGAATGGGGGTCCGACTGCTGGGACCCTCACCAATCCAGGGAACGGGGGTCCGACTGCTGGGACTCTCACCAATACAGAGAATCGGGGTCTGACTGCTGGGACACTCACTAATCCAGAGAATCGGGGGCCGATTGCTGGGACCCTCACCAATCCAGAGAATGGGGGTCCGACTGCTGGGACACTGACCAATCCAGAGAATGGGGGTCCGACTGCTGGGACCCTCACCAATCCAGAGAATGGGGGTCCGATTGCTGGGACCCTCACCAATCCAGAGAATGGGGGTCCGACTGCTGGGACCCTCACCAATCCAGGGAACGGGGGTCCGACTGCTGGGACTCTCACCAATACAGAGAATCGGGGGCCGATTGCTGGGACCCTCACCAATCCAGAGAATGGGGGTCCGACTGCTGGGACCCTCACCAATCCAGGGAACGGGGGTCCGACTGCTGGGACTCTCACCAATACAGAGAATGGGGTCCGACTGCTGGGACCCTCACCAATCCAAAGAATGGGGGTCCGACTGCTGGGACTCTCACCAATACAGAGAATGGGGGTCCGACTGCTGGGACCCTCACCAATCCAGAGAATGGGGGTCCGACTGCTGGGACCCTCACCAATCCAGGGAACGGGGGTCCGACTGCTGGGACTCTCACCAATACAGAGAATCGGGGTCTGACTGCTGGGACACTCACTAATCCAGAGAATCGGGGGCCGATTGCTGGGACCCTCACCAATCCAGAGAATGGGGGTCCGACTGCTGGGACACTGACCAATCCAGAGAATGGGGGTCCGACTGCTGGGACCCTCACCAATCCAGAGAATGGGGGTCCGATTGCTGGGACCCTCACCAATCCAGAGAATGGGGGTCCGACTGCTGGGACCCTCACCAATCCAGGGAACGGGGGTCCGACTGCTGGGACTCTCACCAATACAGAGAATCGGGGGCCGATTGCTGGGACCCTCACCAATCCAGAGAATGGGGGTCCGACTGCTGGGACCCTCACCAATCCAGAGAATGGGGGTCCGACTGCTGGGACCCTCACCAATCCAGGGAACGGGGGTCCGACTGCTGGGACTCTCACCAATACAGAGAATGGGGTCCGACTGCTGGGACCCTCACCAATCCAAAGAATGGGGGTCCGACTGCTGGGACTCTCACCAATACAGAGAATGGGGGTCCGACTGCTGGGACCCTCACCAATCCAGAGAATGAGGGTCCGACTGCTGGGACCCTCACCAATCTAGAGAATGGGGGTCCGACTGCTGGGACCCTCACCAATCCAAAGAATGGGGGTCCGACTGCTGGGACCTTCACCAATCCAGAGAATGGGGGTCCGACTGCTGGAACCCTCACCAATCCAGAGAATGGGGGTCCGACTGCTGGGACACTGACCAATCCAGAGAATGGGGGTCCGACTGCTGGGACCCTCACCAATCCAGGGAACGGGGGTCCGACTGCTGGGACTCTCACCAATACAGAGAATGGGGTCCGACTGCTGGGACCCTCACCAATCCAAAGAATGGGGGTCCGACTGCTGGGATCCTCACCAATCCAGAGAATGGGGGTCCGACTGCTGGGACCCTCACCAATCTAGAGAATGGGGGTCCGACTGCTGGGACCCTCACCAATCCAAAGAATGGGGGTCCGACTGCTGGGACCTTCACCAATCCAGAGAATGGGGGTCCGACTGCTGGGACCCTCACCAATCCAGAGAATGGGGGTCCGACTGCTGGGACCCTCACCAATATAGAGAATGGGGGTCCGACTGCTGGGACCCTCACCAATCCAGAGAATGGGGGTCCGACTGCTGGGACCCTCACCAATCCAGAGAATGGGGGTCCGACTGCTGGGACCCTCACCAATCCAAAGAATGGGGGTCCGACTGCTGGGACCCTCACCAATCCAAAGAATGGGGGTCCGACTGCTGGGACCCTCACCAATCCAGAGAATGGGGGTCCGGTTCCCCCATGTTGATGGAGCTGCAGGCCGAGCATGTGTCCTGGGAGTGCCATAGAGAATACAGGAGGTGCATGCTCGGCCTGAACCTTATCACAACCTCTTTAAGCTTTATTTGTCCGCTGCTCTCCAATCTGTGGTTCTCCAGCTATTGAAGTACTACAGTTCCCAGCATGCCCTCATACCATGTGACTGTAAAAGCATGCTGGGAATTGTAGTTCTGCAATAATTGAAGACCACAGACATAAACCGCTATGCTAGTATACGGCCACAACATGGGACACACAGAGGTCAATGGCCAAGCTACAGTATATCATACAACCAGCACAAAGGGACGGAACCTCAGCTCTACACCGCTTATCAACACCGCTGATCCTTATACCAGTAGGGATTAGTCCGGTCTATTCAGAAATCACAAGTCACTAGTGGGACAACATCCAACCATGTCCGCCTGCAGCAATGATATTCCTTAAAGGGGCGCTCCAGTTTCACCAAGTCATTGTTACTTATTATGTAACGAGTAGTCGGACAATCCCCCCACACACCATCCATATCAATCACTGGTGGCTTTCGAGATCTCTGCTTGCTGTTATTCAATATTAACCTTCATCGTAACCTCTAGGGCACGGGCACCATCTAATCTCCGGCACTACAACTCCCAGCATGCCCCATTCACTCCTATGGGAGTTACAGGACAGAACATGCCGGGCGTTCCGTTTCCTACTCAATGCCAGCAAGCAGAGATCTTGAAAACGGCCATAAACGGATATTCACAGAATATCAAAAAATGGAATAAATTCATGACAGAAAATATTTTGCTAACAGAATCTGAAATATCCCTTTAAGAACCTGTCTCTTTAAGGGTCAGTAACTGTTGCAAAAAATCAATAGTATGGGTGAAAATAAGAGACATTGTAATAAATCTGTTCAGAGCTCTTCCTCTGCTCCATCCTCCTTAAACTGACTTAAACTCTGAAATTTCTGCTGAATCCAAGACTGCCATACTGCAATGAAGACTATGGAGAAGTGAGGAGGGAGCGGTCGCTGAATGAAAGAGGAGAGGCAGGGCCAGGACAGAGACAGGCTAGATGGTTTTTATGTTCTGCTGCTGCTTCGGACATGGGAGAGGCATGGGCACAGACAGAAGCTGCTGGAGCTATAGGAAGTTCCTATCTCAGCCCAAGTGCTTTACTCAGCTCAATACAGGCTAGAACTTCTTTATGCCGTTTTCTACTGCACAGAGACGCTTCTGAGTAAAAGAGGGGCAACACAGGCACAGACAGAAGCTGCAATAGCTAATAGGAAGTTTCTATCTCAGCCCAAGTGCTTTATTCACATCAATCCAGGGCAGTGATTCTCTAAGATATCCTGTATGACCCCGCTGATGCATTGGACTGAGAGAAAAATGCAAGAGAGACGCTGAGAGCTGGTGGATGGAGACTATAGAATATACATGGATTGGGTATAGCCTGTATGCTGCACGCTGGGCTACAATCAATGCAGACTACAGATACCAGAAATATAGGTCAAACCCCCCCAAAATCAAGATGGAGCCCATACTATATCTCACAGCCTATGGGTGACTCTGATCCTACTGCTTACTGATCCATTGCTTGACCCTTGAAATTCTGGAGCAAATATTTTAGAAGCCGATAGAAAGGCAAAGAATCATTTAATATAAAACATTTTTTCTAATTTAAGCTGATTTTTTTATTCTATTTTCTGTCCATGATTATGGGGGCGGCCATCTTGCCTGAGCTTCTCTTCTGCCCAGTTAACAACATTTAGCGATCTGCTTTACAGCATAGTCATCGCCATACGTAGTAGTAAGTCTGGCGCTGCCTCATTGAAGTCTATGGAGGAGTTTTATGGACATGGATAAACTGTGATATTATCTATTGTCAGCAGCGCTGTCTGATCATTATCTTCTATACTAATACAGTCTGTGGTGTAGCTGCAAAGAAAAGTGGTCAGAGTGAAAACTGCAGGATAGAGAACTTTTTTTGTCATGGATAGGGACATGGAGAATATAAAAACAAAACAAAAAAATTCCCCGAAAACATGACATAACAGTGACTTAAAAGACTGGTCATTTTTTGGTGACACATTCCCTTTAAGTAGAAACGCAAACCCATTGTGAGCGCTCTTGCAGCCTGCGCAGTCTAGGGCATGGCAATAAGTGCTGCAGCAGCGACATCTGGTGGTGAAAATAAAAAATGCACCCAAAAGATGGAAAAAGCTGGAAGTGAAAGTTTGCAGTCAGTAAAAGTGAAATGTGATGTCTTAGTTCGTCTCTTTTTGCTCCTTATTCAGATGACTAATTTTTACTTTGGCGTTAAAGAAAACCCAAAAACCTCAAAACATATATATGTCCCTGCCATTACCTGGAAACAGTCAACAAGCCGCCACCATAGGGTGAGACTACATGGGGTGCACGAACCAGGACTCCACGCTGTCAAGAATGGCTACAAAACTTATCAGGCAATTGTACAGCCATTCACCGCTGCACGTGGACGTGACCTGGATACATGCCGAGACCTTACTCTAGGACCGTACACCATGCGGTTGTGAGCAGTTATTGTGTCTAAAGGTTGTGCTACCAAGTATTAGGCTGAGGGCGCCAATACTTCTGTCCGCACCAGTTTTGGGGTTTTGTGTAAAATGATCAATGATGTGACTTTTTTTTTTCATTCTCTTTTGTGTTTTTTTATTGCAAACAAAATAAATGAAGATATTACCAAAGAGTTTGTGCTTGTAATCATTTTCTGGGGGACAACGAGGATTATCTGACAGAACTGCAGGGGGGGCGATACTTTTGGCCAACACTGTATAGAGAGCTCGCCCCTAGGCACAGAATATTGCTGACGACATCACACAATGTGCCTATGGCTCTGCAGTATGGAGATACAGGGATTCAGAGCGCCCCCCTGTGTCTGCAGCTTGTACTTGACGCCTAAAGCCATTTCAATGTTTAATAGTTAACTTGGCTCCAAATATGAACCCAGCCGAAAAATAATGATTCAGTGCTGCCGCCTGCTGGTCAGAACTGGGACAGAATGAAACACAGGATTTCAAGGCTCATGTTTGTCCCCCAAACAAACAAAACAAGATGTCATGGACATGTACAAAGAATGAAGGGAGCAAGATCCTAAATATCTGCTGCAGATGAAAAAGAGCTGAGGAGTTTGTGAAGAGCTCCCACATTACCCCACACCATATGATAGAACGTTATATCTCCAGGCCCCATCCACAGATTACAGGACACGACCGATGACGGCTCATACAGCTTTATGTCATGACAGTCACCTCTATTAAAAAATTGTTTGACCATTGTATAAGCAATGCTACCTCCGATGCCGCCCCTGCTACCTCTTGTGTCTACCCCATAGATTGTAAGCTCTTGCGAGCAGGGCCCTCAGTCCCATTGCGTGACGTGACCATTTCTATGTAATGTATCTACAGTATTTGTCTGTACTGGAACCCTACTAATTGTACAGCCCTGCGAAAAAGGTTAGCAGATATAAATAAAATTATTACATTATCATCATATGGATAGGGAACGTATAAAAGTCTCCTTATGGGACACTAAATAAACGGGAGAACTACATGTCAGTATCAGATTCTGCTTATGTGACTCTACAGAACCAAAATCTGACGTGACCTTCTGACTTCTACCCGGTGCAGGGATGTGACAGAGACCTGGTGAGGATAGAAATCACTGATGTGTCCTTCATGTAACATTAATGCTCCTTGTATGACTGTACATGTGACATAGGATGATAAATATATATATATATATATATATATATATATATATATATATATATATATATATATATATATATATATATATATATATACACACACACACACACACACACACACACACACACACACACACACACCGGTGACAGAAGTCATAACATGGATACAAGAACGGAAATAACAAATAATTCATGTTCTTTATTATGGATTTATCTGTAAACAGCATTCTCTGATATTGAGACGGTAGGAGATAGATAGATACAGTGGCATAACTAGGAATGGCGGGGCTCCGTGGCGAACTTTTGACATGGGGCCTCCCCCCCCCCCCAACCAACACAGACGTCGAAGACCTCGACCGGCCCCCTCCTCCGCACTCTATTATGTCCCTTACTGGCCCCTGCACACAGTATTATGTCCCATTGTGGCCCCTACACGCAGTATTATGTCCCTTAGTGGCCCCTACACACAGTATTATGTCCCTTACTGGCCCCTGCACACAGTATTATGTCCCATAGTGGCCCCTACACACAGTATTATGTCCCTTAGTGGCCCCTGCACACAGTATTATGTCCCATAGTGGCCCCTGCACACAGTATTATCCCCCACAGTGGCCCCTGCACACAGTATTATCTCCCATAGTGGCCCCTGCACACAGTATTATGTCCCATAGTGGCCCCTGCACACAGTATTATCCCCCACAGTGGCCCCTGCACACAGTATTATCCCCCACAGTGGCCCCTGCACACAGTATTATCTCCCATAGTGGCCCCTGCACACAGTATTATATCCCATAGTGGCCCCTGCACACAGTATTATGTCCCATAGTGGCCCCTGCACACAGTATTATGTCCCTTAGTGGCCCCTGCACACAGTATTATCCCCCATAGTGGCCCCTGCACACAGTATTATGTCCCATAGTGGCCCCTGCACACAGTATTATGTCCCATAGTGGCCCCTGCACACAGTATTATGTCCCATAGTGGCCCCTACACACAGTATTATGTCCCATAGTGGCCCCTACACACAGTATTATGTCCCATAGTGGCCCCTGCACAAAGTATTATGTCCCATAGTGGCCCCTACACACAGTATTATGTCCCATAGTGGCCCCTGTACACAGTATTATGTCCCATAGTGGCCCCTACACACAGTATTATGTCCCATAGTGGCCCCTGCACACAGTATTATACCCCATAGTGGCCCCTGCACACAGCATTATCCCCCATAGTGGCCCCTGCACACAGTATTATACCCCATAGTGGCCCCTGCACACAGTATTATCCCCCATAGTGGCCCCTGCACACAGTATTATCCCCCATAGTGGCCCCTGCACACAGTATTATGTCCCATAGTGGCCCCGCACACAGTATTATACCCCACATAGTGGCCCCTGCACACAGTATTATACCCCACATAGTGGCCCCTGCACACAGTATTATGTCCCATAGTGGCCCCTGCACAAAGTATTATGTCCCATAGTGGCCCCTACACACAGTATTATGTCCCATAGTGGCCCCTGCACACAGTATTATGTCCCATAGTGGCCCCTACACACAGTATTATGTCCCTTAGTGGCCCCTGCACACAGTATTATCCCCCATAGTGGCCCCTGCACACAGTATTATGTCCCATAGTGGCCCCTGCACACAGTATTATGTCCCTTAGTGGCCCCTGCACACAGTATTATCTCCCATAGTGGCCCCTGCACACAGTATTATCCCCCATAGTGGCCCCTGCACACAGTATTATGTCCCATAGTGGCCCCTGCACACTGTATTATGTCCCTCTGTGGACACCCATAAACAATTATTATACTCTGGGGTCTTTTCAGACCCCAGAGTATAATAATTGGAGACCCGGGACCCGGCAAGTGAATAGGGCCCGTAACGGCCTATTAAAAAAAAAAAATGCAGCGGTAGCGGCTGTCTCCGGGCCCTCTAATGGCCCGGGCCCTGTGGCAGTTGCCTCTGCTGCCTCTACGGTCGTTATGCCCCAGATAGAAAGATAGATATTATCAACAGAGCACAACAACAGAAGATACGGATACAGGCAAAATAACAATCAGAATAAAGAAACCCACAAGGGGGCGGCGAAGTGATTCTCACAACATCGATATTTATTAATGGGACTTTAATGATTCAAGGGAAAGAGAATAACTTTCACCAGTGTATAGAAAAATTCCCAGAGATCAAGAACCTGGCACAACTAAACAAATGGGGGACAGACACAGAACCACCCACTGACCCCGACTCAGGAGAGTTACCTGTAACCACCCCCAACCCAAGAAAGCCACCCATAACCACCAGCACACAGACACAAGCCAGCAAGCCTTCCCCCGCTCCCTCACTGGAGTCCATAGCAGAGACTTTATCACGGCTGGAAATAGACTTCACTCTGCATAAACACAACTACGAGAGAAAGTCTAACGGCAACAACACACATAGCCAAACAGCCAGAGAACTCCCCAGCAAAAATGGTGACACGATAGAAGAAGCCTTTCACAGACTTCTCCTGGAAAATGCAAATCTGAAAGAAAAGATAGCAGCCTGTCACCAGGAGAACTCAAAACTGGGGGATAATATGACACAGTGCCTACAGGAAATCACAGATCTGAAGAAAGAGTTAACAGGCCTGAAACTACAGACACAAGAGATAAGATCTAAGGAAGGAAAACAGAACAGACTCTGATCAAGATATCAATAAACCTGAAGAAAGATCAGAACTGTCCAACACCCCAGAAATGGAGCCAGGGCAAACCCAAACAACAAAAACCTCAAACCCAGATATAGTCCTGATCATAGACTCCAATGGCAAATACATTAATACAAGAAAGCTCTTCCCATGGCAAAGAGTCAAAAAAATCCACGGTCCAATCATTGAGAAAGCTAATACCATCATCAACAAGCCTTTCTTCACCAACCCCAAGCACATTGTCATACACACAGGCACAGAAGATCTCTCTGACCAGCACCAACAGACAGCGGGCCAACTGGTCCAACTAGCAGAGAAAGCAAAGCAACAGTTCCCAGACAGTAGTATCATCCTGTCATCTCTGCTCCCACGAGAAGACATCTCTGAAGCTACCATCATGGGGACCAATATGACCCCAACAACTACAGAGGGATCTGCGTCAGCAGCACATAGCTGGGGAAACTGTACAACAGCATCATCAATAACAGAATCCTCACCTTCCTCACACAACACGGGGTCCTCAGCAAGAGCCAAGCAGGGTTCATGCCAAACCACCGCACCACAGACCATATCTACACCCTGCACAGCCTCATCAAGACGCACGTCCACAACACCAGAAGAGGCAAGATATTCGCCTGCTTCGTGGACTTTAAGAAGGCGTTCGACTCAGTATGGCACCCAGGCCTACTCCTGAAACTCCTAGAGAGTGGAATAGGAGGAAGAACGTACGACGTCATCAAGAGCTCCTACACCGGAAACCAGTGCAGTGTGAAGGTGAAAAGGACAGCATACTTCCAACAGGCCCGAGGGGTTAGACAAGGCTGTAGCCTGAGCCCAACGCTCTTCAACATCTATATCAATGAACTGGCTACAGCCCTGGAGGCCTCACCAACCCCAGGCCTCACCCTGAACAATCGAGAGGTGAAGTTCCTGCTATACGCCGACGACCTCCTACTCCTGGCCCCCACCGAGAAAGACCTCCAAGAAAGCCTGTCAGTGCTGGAAAAATTCAGCACCACATGGGCCCTACCCATCAACCAGAAGAAGACCAAAGTCATGATATTCCAGAAGAAGGGCCACAATAAAGCCTCCACCAACCCACAATTCACACTGAACGGCTCCACACTGGAGAAAACCAACAGCTACACCTACCTGGGGCTGGAGCTCAGCCAATCAGGAAGCTTCAAAGCAGCAATAGAAACCCTGAAAGCAAAAGCCTGCAGAACCTTCTACGCCATCAGAAGACAACTGTACCACCTCAAACCACCGGTGAGGGTCTGGCTGAAGATATTTGACGCTGTCATCTCCCCGATCCTTCTCTATGGCAGTGAGGTTTGGGGCCCAACCACCTACCCAGACCAGTCACAGTGGGATTCCAGCCCAACAGAGAACTTCCACCTGGAGTTCTGCAAATACCTGCTCCATGTCCATCGCAACACCACCAACATGGCCTGCAGGGCAGAGCTAGGCAGACTCCCCCTATGGCTCACCATACAGAAGAGGGCGCTAGCTTTCCAGGCACACACCCAGGGGAGCGAGCCCGACTCCTACCACCACCAAGCATGGCTAAGCCACCTGAGCAAACCAGACACTCACCAACCAAACAGCAGCCAACCACCAAACCAAAAACACCAACAGATGATAACCAAGGCCGAAATAAAGGCGACCACAGAGGCAAACAGAGAGCGGTACATTGAAGAATGGAGAAACGAAACACATAACTCCAAGAAACTCACCGTGTACCAATCCCTACAAAGGGACTACACCATGGCCACCTACCTGGAGAGAATACGCCACCCCAAGCACAGACAGACCCTGAGCCGGTACAGACTGAGCGCCCACAACCTAGAGATAGAGACGGGGCGATACAGGCAGACGTACAAGCCACGGGAGAAGAGACTGTGCCAGCACTGTGACCAGGGGGCCCTAGAAGACCAGACCCACTTCCTGCTACACTGCACCAAATACTCAGCTATGAGGGCCGTCTACTACCAAAGACTCTCTGCCCACATCCCAGACGAGAAGAGGAAACTCTACATCCTACTGGGAGAAGAAGAGGCCACTGTGGAGATCGCTGCCCAATACGTGTCCAGCTGTCACCAAACAAGAGGAAGATGAGACTCCACGGACTGTTATATTTATCCCAAAACACCCGCCCCGCCCCACCCCCACCCCCCCACATAGTGGTCACCAACGAAGAGGAAGATGAGACTCCACGGACTGTTATACCCCAAATCAACACCCCCCATACCCACCACTCACCCCCCGACTCCAACGCCCCCCCCCCCCCCCCCCCCCGGGCTCACTTTACTGGCTTTGGCAATGCCAAATATCTATTCAGACGTGCCAATAAAGCTTGTTTGATTTGATTGGATTTGATAGATAGATAATAGATAGATAGATAGGAGATAGATAGATAGATAATAGATAGATAGATAGATAGATAGATAGATAGAAGAAAAAATATGACAGTGACACAGAATGACGTCTTCTGAAATACATAAATACAGCACAATCCTTTCTTACCATCGTTGTCCTCAATGTCAGGATCGCACCCGGATGAGCTGGGGCTGGAGGACTCTCTGTACGGAGGGGGCAGCTTCATTGGTGGTGGAGGACCAGTAGGTACCGGAGAGGCGCTCTGTACACGTGGGGATACAGGACAGTGTTGGTGTGTGTTCACACAGTGGACAGACATGATAAATAACCATTGCTTACAGTGATAGAAAAACAAGAAAAGATGGAGATGGAAAACATGAAGCGCAGACACGGTGTCAGTATATACAGGCAGGAAATCCTCCTTACCAGGGAAGTCAAGTGATGGCTCTGCTATGGACAGGTGTAAGAAAAGAAATAGCTGGGGAGATATATAGAAAAAAAAATGGATAAAAAACTAAAGTCGAAAAATTAAAAGAAAATAATAGCTTTAAAAGACAAAGATAAAAAACTATTGAACAGGAAAAAAAAAAAAAGTCAGTCCATGAGTAGCGGGCTATTCATTACAATGTCGACTCAGCTGTAACCTTGGACAGCAAAAACATTCCACATAAAAATATCAATTGAAAAAAAAAAAGTCAGAAGAGCAAAAAGAAATAGACGGAATAGACGGGGACAACAAACCTCCACGGCCATGACGGGTGACTGCTTTGTGCTGCACTTCGGCCGTGTGCAAAAAAATAATGGCATTAATAGGCGGGAAAAAAAACCGTAAAAATAAACGGCGTTACCTGGCAGAGGCGCAGGCAGCGGGCACAGTACAGCCTCGGAGGATGGTGCCCAGTCCACATGGTAGCCTCATGGAGCAGGCAGCACAGAGCCCCCGGCCTCGTGTGTCACAGGACATCAGCTCGCTCGCAGGGTTATATTTGGATCACAAATAATAGGTTTTATTCAATTATGCATGGCTCGCGGCTAATAGCAAAAGGCACTTATGGAAGAAGGGAGTACGCTGTAACAAAAAGCCAGCGAGCACCGGAAGAGAACACAGGGCGCTTCTAAAAGAGACGGCGCTGAAATCGATCAAGTACCCACTGGAAGGGCCAAACAGGAGGAGGAACAAAGTTACATTACGGCTCTTATGTTTAGAATTCTGCAGATTCTTCCGGAAAAAGTTTAGTGAATACAACATGATCTGCCCAAAGTATAAAGACATGCTGGGAGGTGTAGTCCGTGGCATCAGAGATGGAGGAAGTAGCTAGAGTCTCCTACTGCTTGGGCTCAATATAGTTGGCTCCTAAAAATAAGCATCGGGCTCTGAGACAACGTGGGAGTCGGATATACTGATGGACAGAAAGGTGAGGGGAACCGAACAAGAATAATTTAAAGGGACAGAAGTTGTGTGACCATTGTGTCATGGTCCGAATTCTTAGAACTGTTGGTTGTTGCCCAATGACTTGCTGTACCAGGTAGAAAGGAACCAAATAGGTCACTGAGAAGGAGGAAGCGGGAACCAAACGTGACACATTGTACCTGGAAGAGAGGACATCAGGAGGAGAAGAAGCAAACATACAGCCGAGTACTGAAAGAAGGGGACATCAGGAGGAGAGGAACCAAACATACAGCCGAGTACTGGAAGAAGAGGACATCAGGAGGAGAGGAACCAAACATACAGGTAAGTACTGGAAGAAGAGGACATCAGGAGGAGAGGAACCAAACATACAGCCAAGTACTGGAAGAAGAGGACATCAGGAGGAGAGGAACCAAAGATACAGCTGAGTACTGGAAGAAGAGAACATCAGGAGGAGAGGAACCAAACATACAGCAGAGTACTGGAAGAAGAGGACATCAGGAGGAGAAGAACCAAAGATACAGCTGAGTACTGGAAGAAGAGAACATCAGGAGGAGAGGAACCAAAGATACAGGTAAGTACTGGAAGAAGAGGACATCAGGAGGAGAGGAACCAAACATACAGCCAAGTACTGGAAGAAGAGGACATCAGGAGGAGAGGAACCAAACATACAGCCAAGTACTGGAAGAAGAGAACATCAGGAGGAGAGGAACCAAAGATACAGGTAAGTACTGGAAGAAGAGGACATCAGGAGGAGAGGAACCAAACATACAGCCAAGTACTGGAAGAGGAGGACATCAGGAGAAGAACCAAACATACAGCAGAGTACTGGAAGAAGAGGCCATCAGGAGGAGAGGAACCAAAGATACAGCTGAATACTGGAAGAAGAGGCCATCAGGAGGAGAGGAACCAAACATACAGCTGAATACTGGAAGAAGAGGCCATCAGGAGGAGAGGAACCAAACATACAGCAGAGTACTGGAAGAAGAGGCCATCAGGAGGAGAGGAACCAAACATACAGCTGAATACTGGAAGAAGAGGACATCAGGAGGAGAGGAACCAAACATACAGCTGAGTACTGAAAGAAGGGGACATCAGGAGGAGAGGAACCAAAGTTACAGCCGAGTACTGGAAGAAGAGGACATCAGGAGGAGAGGAACCAAAGATACAGCTGAATACTAGAAGAAGAGAACATCAGGAGGAGAGGAACCAAACATACAGCCAAGTACTGGAAGAAGAGGACATCAGGAGGAGAGGAACCAAACATACAGCCAAGTACTGGAAGAAGAGGACATCAGGAGGAGAGGAACCAAAGATACAGCTGAGTACTGGAAGAAGAGAACATCAGGAGGAGAAGAACCAAAGATACAGGTAAGTACTGGAAGAGGAGGACATCAGGAGAAGAACCAAACATACAGCAGAGTACTGGAAGAAGAGGACATCAGGAGTAAAGGAACCAAAGTTACAGCTGAATACTGGAAGAAGAGGACATCAGGAGGAGAGGAACCAAACATACAGCTGAGTACTGGAAGAAGAGGACATCAGGAGGAGAGGAACCAAACATACAGCAGAGTACTGGAAGAAGAGGACATCAGGAGGAGAGGAACCAAAGATACAGGTAAGTACTGGAAGAAGAGGACATCAGGAGGAGAGGAACCAAACATACAGCCAAGTACTGGAAGAAGAGGACATCAGGAGGAGAGGAACCAAAGATACAGCTGAGTACTGGAAGAAGAGAACATCAGGAGGAGAGGAACCAAAGATACAGGTAAGTACTGGAAGAGGAGGACATCAGGAGAAGAACCAAACATACAGCAGAGTACTGGAAGAAGAGGACATCAGGAGGAGAAGAACCAAACATACAGCCGAGTACTGGAAGAAGAGGACATCAGGAGTAAAGGAACCAAAGTTACAGCTGAATACTGGAAGAAGAGGACATCAGGAGGAGAGGAACCAAACATACAGCTGAGTACTGGAAGAAGAGGACATCAGGAGGAGAGGAACCAAAGATACAGGTAAGTACTGGAAGAAGAGGACATCAGGAGGAGAGGAACCAAACATACAGCCAAGTACTGGAAGAAGAGGACATCAGGAGGAGAGGAACCAAAGATACAGCTGAGTACTGGAAGAAGAGAACATCAGGAGGAGAGGAACCAAAGATACAGGTAAGTACTGGAAGAGGAGGACATCAGGAGAAGAACCAAACATACAGCAGAGTACTGGAAGAAGAGGACATCAGGAGTAAAGGAACCAAAGTTACAGCTGAATACTGGAAGAAGAGGACATCAGGAGGAGAGGAACCAAACATACAGCTGAGTACTGGAAGAAGAGGACATCAGGAGGAGAGGAACCAAACATACAGCTGAATACTGGAAGAAGAGAATATCAGGAGGAGAGGAACCAAACATACAGCAGAGTACTGGAAGAAGAGGACATCAGGAGGAGAGGAACCAAACATACAGCAGAGTACTGAAAGAAGGGGACATCAGGAGGAGAGGAACCAAAGATACAGCGGAGTACTGGAAGAAGAGGACATCAGGAGGAGAGGAACCAAACATACAGCTGAGTACTGAAAGAAGGGGACATCAGGAGGAGAGGAACCAAAGTTACAGCCTAGTACTGGAAGAAGAGGACATCAGGAGGAGAGGAACCAAAGATACAGCTGAATACTGGAAGAAGAGAACATCAGGAGGAGAGGAACCAAACATACAGCCAAGTACTGGAAGAAGAGGACATCAGGAGAAGAACCAAACATACAGCAGAGTACTGGAAGAAGAGGACATCAGGAGGAGAGGAACCAAACATACAGCAGAGTACTGGAAGAAGAGGACATCAGGAGGAGAGGAACCAAACATACAGCTGAATACTGGAAGAAGAGGACATCAGGAGGAGAGGAACCAAACATACAGCTGAGTACTGGAAGAAGAGGACATCAGGAGGAGAGGAACCAAACATACAGCAGAGTACTGGAAGAAGAGGACATCAGGAGGAGAGGAACCAAAGATACAGGTAAGTACTGGAAGAAGAGAACATCAGGAGGAGAGGAACCAAACATACAGCCGAGTACTGAAAGAAGGGGACATCAGGAGGAGAGGAACCAAAGATACAGCGGAGTACTGGAAGAAGAGGACATCAGGAGGAGAGGAACCAAACATACAGCCGAGTACTGAAAGAAGAGGACATCAGGAGGAGAGGAACCAAACATACAGCTGAGTACTGAAAGAAGGGGACATCAGGAGGAGAGGAACCAAAGTTACAGCCGAGTACTGGAAGAAGAGGACATCAGGAGGAGAGGAACCAAACATACAGCCGAGTACTGAAAGAAGAGGACATCAGGAGGAGAGGAACCAAACATACAGCTGAGTACTGAAAGAAGGGGACATCAGGAGGAGAGGAACCAAACATACAGCCGAGTACTGGAAGAAGAGGACATCAGGAGGAGAGGAATCAAACATACAGCTGAGTACTGGAAGAAGAGGACATCAGGAGGAGAGGAACCAAACATACAGCAGAGTACTGGAAGAAGAGGACATCAGGAGGAGAGGAACCAAAGATACAGCAGAGTACTGGAAGAAGAGGACATCAGGAGGAGAGGAACCAAAGTTACAGCTGAATACTGGAAGAAGAGGACATCAGGAGGAGAGGAACCAAACATACAGCTGAGTACTGGAAGAAGAGGACATCAGGAGGAGAGGAACCAAACATACAGCAGAGTACTGGAAGAAGAGGACATCAGGAGGAGAGGAACCAAAGATACAGGTAAGTACTGGAAGAAGAGAACATCAGGAGGAGAGGAACCAAACATACAGCCGAGTACTGAAAGAAGGGGACATCAGGAGGAGAGGAACCAAAGATACAGCGGAGTACTGGAAGAAGAGGACATCAGGAGGAGAGGAACCAAACATACAGCCGAGTACTGAAAGAAGAGGACATCAGGAGGAGAGGAACCAAACATACAGCTGAGTACTGAAAGAAGGGGACATCAGGAGGAGAGGAACCAAAGTTACAGCCGAGTACTGGAAGAAGAGGACATCAGGAGGAGAGGAACCAAACATACAGCCGAGTACTGAAAGAAGAGGACATCAGGAGGAGAGGAACCAAACATACAGCTGAGTACTGAAAGAAGGGGACATCAGGAGGAGAGGAACCAAACATACAGCTGAATACTGGAAGAAGAGGACATCAGGAGGAGAGGAACCAAACATACAGCTGAGTACTGAAAGAAGGGGACATCAGGAGGAGAGGAACCAAAGATACAGGTAAGTACTGGAAGAAGAGGACATCAGGAAGAGATGAACCAAACATACAGCCGAGTACTGGAAGAAGAGGACATCAGGAGGAGAGGAACCAAACATACAAGTAACTACTGGAAGAACGTTGTCAGATTTGTTGCTGGGAAATGACAAGGTGGAACCAAACATGTATTTGAGCTCCGGAAGAGAATGAACACAATATGTTACCTGGCACCAGGAAGAGGAAAACTAAATAGGCTGCTGGTTATCTGGAAAAGGAGAACCAAACATGCCGCAATGCAACAAGAAGAAGGGAAGCAAACATGTGAATAGGCACCTGGAAGAGGGGAGCTAGAGAATACTAATATACCAGTGGAGGATTAGGGGGCCAAGCACGCTGTAAGGGAACAGGATAAGGAGAACCAAAGAGGCCACTGGTTATTTAAAAAAGGAGATGAAACATGCAGCAGGCCACTAGAAGAGGACAACAGGAGGAGGTAACCAAACATGGTGCTGGAAGGAGACGAACCAAACAAGCCAATGGGCAACAGAGAGAGGGGAAGCAAATATATCAGGGGTCACCTACATAAGAAGAAGATGTAGATGGACGCCCAGAACCATGCTGCAGGGAACAATGGAGAGGGAACCCAATGTCTCCAATGGTCGCCGAACTGAACAATTTTTGCCTGGCCTATACTTTATATGGTTACGGTTTCGGCTCCACACTGCCCACCCCGTGCGGTCTGAACTACTGAGAACTGGAGGTTATGGAGTGCATGGCAAGGATCAATGACTTGTCCTCTCACAACTTTTGTCCTAAACTCCCATCCAAAAACTTTTCATGTTCTAATTAAAAAAAAAAAAAAAAAAACTTTGCAGCAATAAACACATGAAAATATGAGCTAAAAAAGTATCAGAAATGTAAGAGAGTCACAAATATCCAGCAGCGTCACATCGGATAAGTAATGAATGACATGCAATGAGGCGGCTGATTAACACTGATAATTACCGGGACCGGAGGCCGAGGAGCTGAATATCAATGTTATACTCTGGGAAATAAGATAATTGAATAAGTTCTTGTTTACTTAAGAGTGAGCGCCATCTGGAGACGCCGCAGAGAAGCCGAGCAGGAAAGAGGATAAAAACAGAAAAATAATAAAATTAGAACTTCATTAAAAATTAAAGAAAAATAAAGAATAGATGAGAGAAGAGATAATGAGAAGAAGTGTCCTAATGATGGAGAAAAGGAGCACAAGAGCCGAGACACGGCAAGAAGAAGCTCATAGATCATGATGGAGAAGACATCTGAGAGGTATAAAAAATGTAATGTCCAAAAATCCTGTACTGATCCTGAGATATCCTGTATTATACTGCAGAGCTGCGCTCACTATTCTGCTGGTGCAGTCACTGTGTACATACATTACATTACTTATCCTGTATTATACTCCAGAGCTGCGCTCACTATTCTGCTGGTGCAGTCACTGTGTACATACATTACATTACTTATCCTGTATTATACTCCAGAGCTGCGCTCACTATTCTGCTGGTACAGTCACTGTGTACATACATTACATTACTTATCCTGTATTATACTCCAGAGCTGCACTCACTATTCTGCTGGTGCAGTCACTATGTACATACATTACATTACTTATCCTGTATTATACTCCAGAGCTGCGCTCACTATTCTGCTGGTGCAGTCACTGTGTACATACATTACATTACTTATCCTGTATTATACTCCAGAGCTGCGCTCACTATTCTGCTGGTACAGTCACTGTGTACATACATTACATTACTTATCCTGTATTATACTCCAGAGCTGCGCTCACTATTCTGCTGATGCAGTCACTGTGTACATACATTACATTACTTATCCTGTATTATACTCCAGAGCTGCGCTCACTATTATGCTGGTGCAGTCACTGTGTACATACATTACATTACTTATCCTGTATTATACTCCAGAGCTGCACTCACTATTCTGCTGGTGCAGTCACTGTGTACATACATTACATTACTTATCCTGTATTATACTGCAGAGCTGCGCTCACTATTCTGCTGGTACAGTCACTGTGTGCATATATTACATTACTTATCCTCTGCTGATCCTGAGTTACATCCTGTATTATACACTGGAGCTATACCAGCAGAATAGTGAGCACAGCTCTGGAGTATAATACAGTGACAGTACAGGATAGTATGTGCTACAGTTATGAGGAATATATTGTACATTGGGGAACACTCCCTATTAGTTACCTGTGGACTGGACTCCGCGCTCCCCTTGTTTGCTGGTTTCACAATAGACAGCAGCTGAAATAGACAAGAGCCCGGAGGGACGGTCAGACAAGGAGACAGATTTGGTAGTGCACAACAAAAAATAATTTTATCGCTTGTGTGATTTTCCTAAAAAAAGAGCAAGCAAACTTTAGCAACTAATTGTATTACTGTAATGCATTAATAAGAAGTGACCTGTAAGCAGTTTAGACTGACACACTCCTGCAGTTCTGTGTATACAGTTCTTATAGAGACTGTTGTTCCTCCATGGTCACAGACTACTGACAGGCCCCATGTAGTCTGACCCCGCAGACTGCAACACTCTAAGCAAGGAGGTCTCGTGGGAATAACTACTGACCGGAGGGGGGAGGGTAAAGAAGGGATCCGACAGGTTACATTTTAGTCTGTTGCCATATAATCCTACAGGTCTCCACTGCAGCAGCCATATTGTCTCTGACCGGGGTACGGTGGCCGGTTACTACTCACCCGTGGAGCGGCTGACAAACTCTGAATGACAAAGACGACGGGATTTCCAGAATTCTTAATGGCCTCTACGGCTTCATCGTGTGTAGCGTTTCTGAGATCGACGCCGGATACCTGGAAATGACATTCAGACCAATGAACGTGGAGACTATGGGAAGGGGGGGCAACAGTGGGGGTCAAGCAATAGGATAGTTGCAAGTATCTCTACAAACAGCTCCCATATCTCAGGGTCCGCTGATGGGATTGGGGCCGAGCTATGGTCACCCAGTTTGGTTTCTTATAGTTGCACTCACTTCCAGAATTTTATCTCCGGTCTTTAGCGCCTTGGTCTTCCCCGCCGGACTCTCCTCCAGGACCTGCTTGATAAAGATCCCCTTCAGCTCCTCGCCATTCTTCAGGCGTTTTATGATGGTCTGTCCCCCGACAATACTGATCCCCAGAGAAACCTGCGGCTCTCTCCAAATCTCAACTCTGAAGATCAGAACACACGGTACGGTCAGATAATGTGAAACAGGGAGATACACACAACTAAAATGTCCATAAATATCAGGTCGATGGGGGTCCGACACCCAGCACTATCAGACCGGTGGGGGTCTGACACCCAGCCCTATCACATCGGTGGGGGTCCGACACCCAGCACAATCAGATCGGTGGGGGTCCGACACCCAGCCCTATGAGATCAGTGGGGGGTCCGACACCCAGCCCTATGAGATCGGTGGGGGGTCCGACACCCAGCACTATCAGATCGGTGGGGGTCCGACACCCAGCACTATCAGATCGGTGGGGGTCCGACACCCGCACTATCAGATTGGTGGGGGTCCAACACCCAGCACTATCAGATTGGAGGGGGTCCAAACCCAGCACTATTCACCATGAACTGTTTGAAGAGGCTGTAACATTTGGAGTACTGCAGTTTCGTGACTACTTATCAAGCACAGCGCCGTACATTGTATAGTGGCTGTACTTGGTATTACAACTCAGCCCCATCCACTTCCATTGGACTGAATGTCAAACAGGCCATGTGACTAATATGATGTCACATGACCCAAGAGGCAGACGCGGTACTCACTGGAGTGACTTTGCTGCTGCGGAATCGGATGCCCCCTGATCTCTCATTTACAATCTATCCTAAGGAGGGGTCATTAAGATTTTAGTTCAAGAAAACCCCTTTAATGCATCTTAGACTACAAGCCATGTGGGTGAGATCTTAAAGGGAACGCATTACCAGAAAATAATTCAATTCTTAAAACAAAGTTTTAATGTTAAAAAAAAAAAAAAAAAAAGAATTTTTGACAATAACAAAGAATTTTCCATCTAAAGTCCTATGTGAAGAAATGTTAACTCTGATGGTCACGCCTAATAATAGACTGACACTGGCCAAGTCTGAAAGTGTTTTCTTTGCAGCAGTTACCTCATTTACACCATTTATCTATAGATAACACCACTGACCCATCATTAAAGACCCTCAACAGATTCCTCAAGTCATATATCTGCAGATTTTCTGTGAAATTGCACCAAAAATCGCCCTTGTATTTGCAGTGTAACCCCCTCCTATACCAAAAATGATCTATAAATAATCCATGACTTACACACGGGGAGCCCCCCAATGGCTGAATGCCGGGGTCTCCTCTCCTTCCCCTTCTTCTCGCTCAGGCAGGTCACTAAAAGAAGAAAGTTTGGATATGTAAGTGGTGAGATCTTTACTTGCCATCTGCTTCCCTCCATGGTGGGCTCGGTAGGACTTGGCTATGACCAGTGACCCCGGCTTAGCCGCAGAGTCTATTGGATTGTGGAACGTCTCAGTCTATACAATGGTTTCATATTTGTATCTTATACATCGTAATTGTCAATACTTTCTGTAACAAAGTAACACTGTGATGACACTGCGGGGACGCTATTACAGGCTGCAGCTAGGGGGCAGTACTGGGCTGTGCTTTAGAGAAAGGCATAGCAAAATCAGATGCGGATCTATAGACACTGGCTGTGGGGATCTGATATAAGGTTTGGCCGTACAGCTCGTATAGATGAAGCACATTGTCTGTGTCGAAAAAATGTGCAATAGGCAGAATCTGTCTCCAAATCACTTGTACACCTCACAGCAACGTGTAATAGTACCCATAGGGTAAGCCCGACAAATCCTACGGAAAATCTGTGCAAGCTAAAGGCAATTTTTTTTTCATTGTGCAGCAGATTTCTCCCCACACATTTATTGGGTGACACTGCGGCCACAACAGTATGAGCACGTAGGTTTCCGGTAAATGTGATTTTAGGAGTCCCAGCCACCTGTATTGTACTGCAAACCTGCAGCTCCTGGGCCTGGACTTACTGGACACAAACCTAATACAGAACATGCCATAGAAAATACAGCAGACAGCGCCACCTACAGGGCACAGAGAAAAAGACAGATCTACTGAGCCTAGAACTAGACATGCGGCCCCTTCAGCTTCTTCCCCCTATCAGTGTCACTCAGCAATGTCAGAATTACCCCAATAAACCCCAATCCCTGACACAGAGCTGGGGCTGAGCGGCAAGGTTTCAGAAAATGAATCCAATGACGTGGCGACGCCTTTGACCTGCGCTCTGACCCCTCAATGGTTTATACACCAAGGTTACGACTTGGAATACCTATTTAATCTCTGTGCACGACAAACCGCTCCACAGCTCTGCTTACTGTCAGTGAATGAACATCACTACAGACTTGATACTTCTCACAGCTGCAGATTTGGTACAATTGTATCCTACGGAAACAAGTCTCTTACTTCAGTTTTGTAATGTTCTGCACTGATACATTGAGGGAAAGTTCCTATACCATCAATAATATCCTGCTGGCTCATCACCAGGGGCAAAAGACCTCCCCTCCATAAGCGGTCTATAAGCCGAAATAAACAGTTGTGTATACAACTTTCCAAGGTGAGAAGCTCTCTTGTCATATTGATCATCTTATTTTACCGTACCTCACCATATGCAGCTCGGTGCTGTTCTCTGTTTATCTGCATCAATAATATGGAGAACATTTTGTGAAAGGGTCTGTGTTGCGCCCAATGTGCATAACATCTCCCATTCTGCGCCGGGCTCGCCACTTTACACTGACTGGCGCAGATTTTCATTGCGACACAAGGTCAGAATTTCATGAGAATTCCGGTGCCCCTTGCGTCAAACATGTGCCACGTTATCCCCCATCTAGGCTAGAGAACTGTAATGGGATAATACATTTTCCTTATTGTATTGGTGCAGTTTCCGGAATGGTGTGAACATCAGGTGAGTGATGCAGCCTCCGAACTTATAATGCACAGCGCCATACATTGTATAGTGGCTGTTCTTTGAATTACAGCTCAGCCCCACTCACTTGAACGAGACTGAACTGCAAAAAAGCTACACAAATGACAAATGTGACATCACATGGCCTGTGAAATGGATGCAGCACCCCAGGAGCGCCGCCGCTACTATCCGTGGTCAAACCGCCCATATCCTAAGGATGAGTCATCAAGTAACCAGTCCCAAAAAAACCCTTTAAAGTATTTGGTCAAGGTCTTCCGATTCCAATTCCAACAACACCTATTCCCCGACAGCAAGCAGAGATCTATAAATGGTGGAAAGTGAAACACAAATTATATTACAAAGTCGCAGAACTTTTCATCCCATTAGGTAAGACGCCCATAAAGTTCCACAAAGTCCCAAAAGACGTTTTTTTAATGGACTGCAACAATCCGTCAAACCCTGGGCTGCCGGTGGGGTTCAGCGAGCGGCTCCGACAGTCTCGGAAACTCTCGAGCTGCCCTCCTGATTAAAACATATAACAAAAAAAAAAAGCATAAAATCCTCCCCAGAGGAGATGAGACACTAAAAGTTGATTGGCAAAAGCCGTTAATGGGACTGCACAATATCCTTCGCAAACCCAATTTATCATTCTATTACGGAGTCAGAAGTAGCGAGCTCATTATATCCCCATAAAATTATACGTCTCCTGAAATGATGCGAACAAAAACACAATAACGTTTTATGAGCTCCCCCTTACAAAAGCCAAATAGATCAAGTCGCGCAATCTCCGAATGAGTGATGTCGTTCCTCCAGAAGACCCTGGCTGTTTGCAGAAGGCCCCACGCCGCCGAACCCCGATTTCAACAAAGCCGAGAGCAGTAAAAAAAAAGAAAAAAAATGTGCAAAAATTCTAGATTTATTACGGTTTTATTAATCACTAATGAGGCGATAAAATAAAAGTTACTGCACGTCTATAAAATACATGGATGGGTAATGTCTGCCGTTCACTGCGTCTCCCGGCTATTAAAGGGGGCCCCTGCTTTAGGAAATCCTTTCATATAATGCAGGTGATTTGGAGTTAATAGAGTCGGGTCCTCTGCTCAGGATCCTTAGCGCTCAGCCAAAGTAGAGAGTAACCTGTGACAAAGAGTGTCTGTCGCTCTGGAGGACCCATCCTGTGCCACACAGACAACTCATATGAATGGACATGGTGTAATACTTCCTCTCTCCTGGGGTGGCGCTGCAGCAACAACAGCTGATCCCTAGGAGGGTCCCAGTTGGTGTTTTGCTTTGAGGTCAGCTTATTGGCAAGGGATAGTCCAAAGCGGAGGTCCCCTTTAACATATATCACCAATGCACATAGATGATGCTTATTAGATTGGTAGGTCACCAACCACTTGAGCACCCCGAACTACTGCTGCCCTGACTCTGACGCCCTTTAGCCTACCTCCACTTGCTGTGGTAGGGAAGAGCCACTGACCATGTCTGTTGTCAGAACAGGGTATGGCAGTTCCCCTTTAAGTGTTCACTAGAGCCCTAACAGTCCAGTCCCCAATGATTAATCACGTTACATCTATCTGGCCTATACTAGAAATGGTGGCAGCTTACCAAAGAAGGAGCTGTCTATAGAAATCCCCCTGGTGAAGAGCTCCCCCTAGTGGTGGCTACACTTTACCATACTATATAAAATGTTTGCACAAAACTATATAAGAAGTCAAGATAAAGAAAAAGAAGTGAAATCGTAATATCTGAATACGATCACCTACGTGGTCTGAGGATGCCGAATCCCGGCGCTTCGCTCTGTTCTGTGGGTCATCTCCAAAGTGATGGCATCTGGATCAAAAATGACAGTCGGTTCTTTTAGGGAAGGGATTTCACCTGCAGTGTAACACATAGTATATACTGGATTAGACAATGTACAGCTACTATAGCATTACAGCACCTACACTGTATATAGCAGCCTGTATTCTGTCTATAGGGCAGCAGATACAGACTGCCATGTCACATGCTGCAGGGAAGCTGCACAAGGCTCACCAGTGGCTGTGACAATAGATATGTGACGGTATTATACACCTGTGTATCTACAGACCTGTTCAGATGAATGGACAGAGCTGCAGTACCAGACAAAGCCCCATCTGCTTGGACATTACTTTGTACGAGGTTATGGCAACACCACTGAGTGCTGCGACCCCTCTGTATTACCGGCAGCAAAGGCACCTTGAAGATATTGAATCTGCAAACATCTCCCCATATCTCAGCATCCTGCTCTCCAGTGTGTGGATTCCACAGACATCTCCACATATCTCAGCATCCTGCTCTGGATTCCACAGACATCTCCACATATCTCAGCTTCATTCTCTATAGTCTGCAAACGTACTTACAACCCTGCTTCTCGTATCTTATAATATCCCACTCCGTTTCCCGCTCCGCATTGTGTAGACCTTGCACACAGCTTATCCTACCTTAGCTTTGTGTAGTAAATCCTGTTGACCATGCATATAGCGCCTTATACCTCTGCTTCCTACAGCTCCTCATATCTTAGGGCTCCAGTGAGGGTGATGTATACGGGGATTACATTTTTTAGGTTTTGCACTGGTGTTTTTTCCCCCCCCATACCATGTCAGGTACTAACCTTTGTCCACACCTAAATCTAGGTTTACTTCCTCCGGGCTGTGGATATTGGCATCATACGTGTTCACGGTACGGAGAGGCAGTGACTGCGGTCCTGAGTCACTCAGGTCTCCATACTAGAAAAGTTAAAGAAACAATCACAACATTAACCCTTGTGATTCCTATATACCAGGGGTAGGGAACGTACGGCTCTCCAGCTGTTGCAAAACTACAACTCCCAGCATGCATACTTGCTCCGCTGTTCTGGGAACTCCCATGGAAGTGAATGGAGCATGCTGGGAGTTGTAGTTTCACAGCAGCTGGAGAACCAAAGGTTCCCTACCCCTGCTATATACTATACAAATGTATATAAAGCACATCTTTATTCCTCCTCTTATAACATGGATAGAATTCCCTCTGCCGCTCTGAGAGGAGAAGTATGATACACAGACATCCACTGTCAGAAAGGAGCCATCTAGTGGCAAAAGCAGCATATAGTCAATTAGATGTTCTGGGAAGAGACTGTGGCTCAAAAGGAGCCACAATCACTACCCTGTTTCCCCAAAAGATAAGTCATCCCCTGAAAGTAAGTCATAGCAGAGGTTTTGATGAATTGTCTAATATAAGGCACCCCTGAAAGTAAGACATCCTTTCTGCGCAAAGATTGTATGAAGAAAAACATTGCAGGCTGAACACTGCGTGATGTTCCATGTGCACAGGTATGCCGGCTGCTGACGCCACTGCGATATGTTGTATCCAATGTTCCTGCTGCTGTAAGATGAGCTAGGAGATGGCGGCTGTACATACACTGAGCATTGTATATGGCGGGGGGTCCACTCTCCCAGCTCATCCCACAGCAGCAGGAACAGTGGATACAACGTAGGGTAACCGCAGATAGGGTGGTCTAGGCCAGATAAAGAAGGAAAGGGAAATAAATGCTAAAATGTACAGAAGGAGAGGCTGAGGATTCTGAGGAGTTTTGTGGGGCGGGGGAGTCCATACTAAGCTTTTGCACCAGGGCCTGTGAACCTTTACACTGGTACAAGATGGAAAAAGAGTAAGGACATCAAAGACCATCTGACAGTAAGGGGTTCAAATGGCAATACTGACGATCGCCCCCTAGTATATCAATACCATGCACCTATCCTTATTCCAAATAGTATCCTTGAAGGTTGTCCCCTAGTGGCAAAACAGGGACCTACATATGACAATAAACCGTATATAGGTGGCCAATAAATGTACATAGTGTTGTACAACGTAACATAAGGGAGAAGGGGGAGAAAGAATACAGAGTTGTGACTATTGTATGGCGCCCACATCATCCAAACAGTATCCCTGATTACAATAAAATGTACCCCATCCTTAGGTGTCCCATACACGAGTGGGGTACAAGACTGAGAAGAGAAGAAGAGTAAGGAAGTCCGAGGAGCTCTCACTATTTGACATTATGGGGTCCACATCTTCCAAAAGCTCGCCCTGAAGATCGCCCCCTAGTGTGGTAACGGGCAGGTTAGACTTTTACGTGTGTAGGGGATGAAGATCTGCACATCAACAATGGAGCCTTGGGAAACTGCTCCAAATCATGTATACTGCTTAAAGGGGCATAAATAACATATTATCATATATCCCTTAAAGTACAAATCCTGACAGGCCTGCGGCCATTCCCTCCATTACCCTTTGGGACCTGCAGACACAACTCCTCAGAGTCCACACGAAAAACTACAACATCAGGATTAATGAATAAGACGAGTCAATAAAGTGTGCGACGGACGTGCGGCGTGATCAATAACTACATTTAGAGGATGACAGGTAGCTCATAAATATTCACCCGGCGTTGGGCGAATAACATTTTTTTGCATTCAATCAGATGGTGATTTGCGCGGCTCTGAAGCACTTACAAGCTTGCAATTTTGGTGAATCAATGAATAACTTTGTGACCACTTTTTTTCCCCCCCTCCCCTAAGAAACTAATCTGATGGTAGAAAAGAAAAGGGGGAAGGAGACAGACGGGGTCCGGAGCGATAAATCAGTCAGGGAGAAAAGAAGAGCATTATCTGGGCCAGACAATCTCCTAATCAGTTGAATGGCCAACTCCCATATAGGCTGTGAATACGTACGCCAGCGGCGGCATCGTCTAGCCATGCCTGGGAGGAAGACGTGTCCTGGACGGAGGGAGGTGGAATCCCATTATAATGCAGACGATGCCCATCATTGTCTGGAGGAGAGGCGTCTTGTTGGGTGTCCTCATCATCCACCAGCATCTCTCTTTCTTCCAGAAATCCTTCCATTTCGTGCATTTCCCACGATTCTTGTGAAGGGTCGGGATTATTGTGCAGGATGTTAAAGGCTGGCCCCATCGCCAGGGACGGCTCGTCTACAAGCTCCTCTATGAATGGCTCCTCTTGGAATTTCTCCTACAAACAAAAAAAAAAAAAATATGATAAATAGCAAAACGCCAAAGAAAAAGTTTGGATGAATCAATACAGACACCATCTGGTGCAGGGGACATCTTAAAGGGGCGGGTGACCCAGTGGGCAGACATGATCTAGCGCTCCACTGCCACCAGATTATTCAGGCGACCATCACGTAGAAATACTCCGAGATTGTTCAGACATTCGGGAAGATATTCTAACAATAAGACAAAGCCCAATATTTGGGGCACCTTTAAGTAAACTGTCTTTGTTACCCATATGGGCAACGGGGCACATAAAGGTGCGGTATATAATGGGCCTCATTCATACTTGCCAACTCTCTCGGAACGGTCAGGAGGCTCGAATATTCTGTAGAGGGGTACTTTATCCCCAAAATGTGCACATTTCGGTGCTCGCGTCACGTAAAGAGTATGCAGCCGCCATAGCACGTTGTTCTCTCAGATGAGTACCTGCTGAATTGGTTTCTCATAGTGACCAATCACAGCACAGCTTTCATTTTGTATTCTTCTCCTGAGAACTGAAAGCTTTGCCCTGATTGGTTGCTACGGGCACCTAGGAGTTTCTATAAAGCTGCCCCACATACTAGGCCTTGTTTGTGAAACCTGTAAGACGGCCTTTGTTGTCCATGGCAACCAATCACAGCGCAGCTTTCATTTTTCAGGCACACAATACAAAATGAGAGCTGCGCTGTGATTGGTTGCTGCAAAATCAGACAGACAACCAAAACAGATTCGCTTTTTAGCAAATTTTATATATATATATATATATATATATATATATATATATATATATATATATATATATATCATAATATAATAAAATAAAAAAAAATAAAAAATATATATATATATATATATATATATATATATATATAATTTGTTCTATTTTTTATTTAATTAATATATTTATTTAGATACAGTATATTTATATATTTTCTATAATAAAAAAAAAAAAAAAAAAAAAAAATATTGTCAGTAAACAGCTCCACACACGTCTCTAGGCTCAGGGGTGTTGCTATAGGGGGTGAGAGGTAGCAGTTGAAACTGGGCACTGGACCCAAAAAGATGTCTCTGCCCCATAATATATGCCATTATTCTAAATGGTACAGTGTAGGTAAGGACCCCATTACAGATTTTGCATGGGGGGCCCAGGAGCTTCAGTTTGCACCTCTGTCTAGGCAGTATATGGTATCGCAGCTTCGGTTCACATCTGCACTGGAGACTCCGCACCAGAAAAGTTGGAGAGATAAGTCCTGTATGGAGGATTCAGCATAAAAAAATGGAGGAAACCCAACAGACACCCAGCAGACCCCAGTATACGCTAGTCTATGTGGTCTGGGGTATCCGCCATTTTAGCAGTCCAGTTCTACGTCATTTGGGTCCACCAAGGAAGAGGGAGGGCCCAGCACAGGTGTGAACATGGTCTAATCCACATTTCTGAAATTACCACAACTTTGACATCTTGGCAATTCACAGCAGTGCACGGATTTTACCACGCACAAGCAAATAAAAGCTGCCATGGAACCCTAACCCTCTAACCCTAACCCTCTACCCTCTAACCCCAACCCACAAATATGTGCTAGCTGTTTTTCACCTATTCATTTCTATTACAAATTGTACAGTGCTGCGGAATATGTTGGCGCTATATAAATAAAATGTATTATTATTATTATTATGACCACATACACAGTCCCGTGTACAGGCCGCGAGCCAAGCCTAATCACGAGCCGGCTACACGCACATGATCATATTTAGCCTTAGAATGATCTCCGTATTAACACCGTGTACAGAAAGCTCCTGAGCGCCCCCTAAGTGTGGCTATAAGCAGATAGAACACTTATGTGATCCTGTCCATGCAGTGGATTTGGAACTCCGTATCACATAGGTGCTTAAGGGGATGGTGCAGGTTAAAAGGGTTCTCTGCGACATCCTCTGAGCCCTGGACTACACAATACAGAAGACTATATTTTATGAGGATCTAGTTGCACGCTGGAAACAAGCACCATTCTGTAAGACTTTCTGGATTATCGGAGGCCGGGTTAAAGGAAGTTTATGGTATATAGAAATAGAAGCCATATTTACATGGTAGAACCGCGCTGTCGGCGATGGGTCGTCCACCGCTAATTCCACAGAATCCTCCGATTCCCCGACCAGCGGGATATACACGTGGTCAGCTTTCATATCAGACTGGTAGGAAAAAATAGAACAATAATTTGTGAATAAAATGGGCCAGTATTAAAGAACGCACCCCTCATCATCCTCCGATTTCACACTGTATTATAAGGGAGCTAGCCCTGCGTTATACCAAAGCTTTGTAATCATTCCGATAATCCAGAACAACAAGCCATGAACAGTCTAGATGAATACTCACCCCAGAACTGGAACATTACAAGGGGGAGAGAGCCGGACTCGCCTTTTTCGCTCCACTCACCCAACATATCTATTATGCTAGGTGACAACCAATAGGTCTGCCTTTGGAGCTCCCACAGTGGTTGTCACCCAGCTTTCCAAGGCTCCCGAGCGGCAAATTTAATCATGTAGTAATCTGACCTGGTTATAATCAGGTAGGTTTAACATTTGAGCCAGAAAAGGACGTGGATTCCTAGGGGGATCTCCCTTAAATTTTAGGATCACATCTTGCACCTTCCTGATCACAGTCGGGGTTCTCCACAAGGCTAGTAGTTAGTTTTCTATAGTATCAGAGCAGATACTGGTTAGTAAAAGTTAGTAGGAGTGACCAATAGGACGCCTTCACCACCATGCTTTAGTACTTAAAGGGGTCTTCTACTGCTGTACTTGTGTCTGAGCCATCTACTAGGCCAAACCATGGCAGTTTAGGATGTAAAGGGGGCCGGGGCTATGCTAAGCCTTAGTAGGGGACCCAGTTCACAAGATAAAATTTCAGGTAGGGTCCTTTAATATTGTCACAGCGGTGTGTGTGTGTGTGTGTGTGTGTGTGTGTGTGTGTGTGTGTGTGGGGGGGGGGGATCAGAGTGTCCAGTATCATGTGTCTGGATGGGGAGCGTGCATTACAACATAGATGAAGTGCAGGAAGCCGCACTAAAATTATCTAAACTTGTACCGGGGAGGACCTTTGCATCTTTCAACAGGTACCGCACCACTGATTCAGGTGCAGTTGGAATTTTTTATCTAGCCCCCACCTATCCTGAGCCATTGGTGCCATTAGTTCCAGCACCCAATAAAACAATTAGGTTCTCTACTTTCAGATGGGCGGTCCTTAATTACAGCAAGAAACAAAGCCCGCCCACCTGATGACAGAGAGCCTAACATATTGGGTGCTGAACTAACACCATCAATTGCTCAGGGGTGGTGGGGGATAGAGGAAAAAATTCCAACTGTGTCAGAATCAGCAGAGTGGCACCTATTGAAGGATGCAAAGAGTTAGGGTTGATGGATGTGGTGAAAGGTCACCTTTAACTAGCCCCTCTACCCATAAAACCCAAAATAGCCTCCCCTTGTGACCCGCAATACGATGGGCTGCCCTACGGCATAATCGTATAATCTATTACAATTCTTCACCGTTTTTAAGATCTCTGCTTCCTTTTAGGTCTGAGGGTTTGTTACTATTGTATCTGGTCCAGAACATCCCCGTGAGCTGATCCATTCAGTAGCTTTCACCTGTTGTTACAATGCATCAGTGCAGGATAGGGTAGGTTCACACCATTGTCGGCTGCATGCTGCGCTGGTTCATCGGAGGACCAGAACAATAGACAGATGGACTACTAAAATAGTGTTTAAATACAGAGCCCGATGGACCCCACTGACTAGAATATAACTGAAAGTAGTAAATAAAAATGTCTTATGGAGACTGACACAAATGTGAATGTCTGGACGTAGCAGTCTGGAGTCCAGGCCACTTACATACAGATGACTGTCTAAGTTAAATACAATTGTAACAAACCCTCAGCTGTGAGAAGTTAAGCAAGACGTTAAGTCCGTACAGGTTTTCCACTCTCTGGATAGAAACAGGCATGTTCTCCTTCATTGACAGCAAGCAGAGATCTTGGAAACAGTGCAGAATAGACACAAAGTCTGGCATAAAGTTGCAGAAGTTATCATAGAATGAATACATTGTATCAATCATAACATTCCCCTTTAAATGTGGACAAGTACAATCACGGATAATGATAAAAATCTGCAGTAAATTTGGGGGATTTCAGCATCTGGTTGGATTTGGCTTCTCTCCCAGGAGTCCCCTCATTTGTTAGATCTGGAGTTAGGAGGGAATATTGGGATTATCAGGAAGCCAGATGCTAATGATGCTGATATTTGGTAGACGTGACAGATTAGATGAGGATTTTGTGGTTTTTACAATTCATTGCACTGGGCCGAGGGATTCAGTTCTTACCACCAATGGTTTGCAAATGCCAATGCGGACTCTTCCCAGCGGCGCAGATGTTAATATTTGCACAGCCTCTTCCAGCGAAGCATTGTCCATAAAACTGTCATTTACAAAGACCAAGCGGTCACCAGGCAGAATCTGTCCGCTCTCCTCAGCCACACCACCTGCTAGCAGAGACTGAACCACAATCACCGTCCTTGCTGGATCCAAGGGATCCTGAAGATGGAGCCAAAAGCCAAAATAGTGAGAAAGACCAAGAAGGCAGCAGCTCATTGTACACACAGACAGGGAGAGTGCGGGGTTAATAACAGCACCGGGGTCAGCAGAGGTGAACCCCAGGCGGAAGCAGAAAGTAAAGGGGTGCAACGCAAATATATAGAGGGGTGCAAGAAGGTGGTTATATGCACAACACACACAATGCGGTAGGTTACTACAGAACACATGGGCATAGCAAATACATACAGTATAATATACAGTATATAGTTATATACACCCTGTGTGACCAGGTATTGATGATATATGTTCTATTTATACAGTATATAGTTATATCATGGTATATATACACACACACACACACACACACACACACACACACACACACAAACACAGTAGAACACATGGGCATACCAAATACATACAGTACATGCTACAATATACAGTATATGGTTATATCATGTTATATACACAATACCCGGTTACATGCTGTAACATACAGTATATACTTATATGTTGTTACTTGCACAATACCTGGTCATACAGGCTTAAAGGGGTTGGCTACTTTCAGACCAATATTGAGAGAAAAAGGTTATGGTTTGTATAATAAAAAGTTGTACAATTTTCCAATATACTTTCTGTATCAATTCCAAGCGGTTTTCTAGATTTTGGCTTGTTGTCATTCGTTCTGTTACTTCTAGAGGATAAAAGCCTGACCGTGGTCATGTGATATACGGTCCATGGTCATGTGATATACGGTCCATGGTCATGTGATGAGCACACACATAAATCACATGACCATGGTCAGAGTTCTTGAAGTAACAGAATGAATGACAGCAAGCCGAAATCTAGAAAACCATGAGGAATTGATACAGAGAGTAGATTGGAACATTGTATCTCTTTTTATTGTACAAACCATAACATTTGTTTCTCAATATTGGTCTGAAAGTAGCCAACCCCTTTACATTGTGTCACACGTATTAGGTCTGTATCAGCCTCTGATATTTTTGGTTGGACATACATATTATATACCCACTATAAACTACAAAGTATTTCAGGCTGAGCCGCAGGGTGACGCTGAGGCTCGCCATTCACTCTGGAGGACCCAGCACATGTAATACTTCCCTTCATCTGTGGGGGCGCTATAGGCAAACACAAACACTTGCTCCAAGACTACAGATTATCTCAAGAGTCTCAGGATTAGGAAAACCTTTGAGCCTATAATTCGGAGACCCTACATAAAGTAGACTCCCCCTTTAACTTGTAGCGTCTCATTTTCATTGGCAAATTAGACTCCCCCTGTAAAGCTTTTCTTTGCTTACTCTTCAAAAGCAATGTCCTCGAAATGGCTTCCACCGGAGACAAGTGAATTTACACCTGTGACACAGTCCGTGTCAAGGGCGTCTGGAAGAATCTGCAACCGCACGCCGCTGCCCGCAGGGACCAAACTTTGCAAAACTCCAATTGCACATCAGTCAATCGACATTAGCATTCATTAAGCTGAGATAAAACCACAAGTTTTTTTTTTTCTGGTTATCGTTAACTCCCCACGATAAGAGACTGCGGTACTTTATACGGCAGGCGCCCCCCACCCCCACCGCCCCAATCTACGCAATGATCATCATAGCAAAAAGGGGGGGTATAGAAGATATAACCCTGAAAATGTGCTGCTGCGCCTATTTTGCAGCTTAAACAGACGTTCCTTGGAGTAGACTGAATTGATCCATTAGGTTGATGGAAAACTTAAGCACATATGCTGACTCAGGAGAACTTCAGAATATTCTCCGAGCGAAGATATATGTGTATTGGCCAAGAGAGGGCAGTAACGATCAATAATTCCCAACAAATGCAGTTACAGCACTCGTCACTTTTGTGATGCGCACAGCACAAACTGCTGAAGGACACACTTTTATAAAGAACACATCCTCGCCGGGTAACAAAGCCACCTCCGAAGAGGCCAGACTGTGGGTGCAACGCGGCCCCCCCGAAAGGAGCAACCGCACCAGCACTAGAGTAGTCACACCTATAGGTCCAGGGCTATATAGAGGTGATGGAAGACACTGCTGTGATGAGGATGTGACCTGGATCTAAACTCAAGTGTCCTTATAATATTGGCTCAGGGAGCAGGCGTCCTTGTCTCATACCCTAACATTATCATACGGCTGAAATACTCTGTGCTGCTGGGCACCCGCCTCCTTCCACTATGCAACATTCAGTCTATGACTTCCCAAAGGATCAGCACATTCAGATCCTGAAGTGCTCTGTGCTGCTGGGGACCCTGCTTCTTCCACTATGTAAATTTTCATTTTGACTTTCTAAGATCAACACAGTCTTCTCCTGAAATACTCTGTGCTGCTTGGGCCTGGCTTCTTGCGCTAGGCAGCATAAAGTCTATGACCTCCTAAAGGTCTACATTATCTACCTGCAGCCCTGTCCTCACTATCACCATTACATGAGAGGCCAGGTCACTGCACCCTAAAGAGGTAGCACATTCATCTCCTGAAATACTCTGTGCGGCTGGGACCTGGCTCCTTCCACTATATAGCATACCATGTATAACCTGCCAGTGCTCTCTGGTCTCCATATACAGCCTAGGACTCACAGACATCATTACATGAAGGGACAGGTCACTGCTCCCTACAGGACCAGCACACAAACTGCTCTCCTGAAATACTCTGTGCTGCTCCGACCCTTCTCTTTCCACCATGGAAGAATCCATCTGTATCCTTCAGTGAGAAACACTCTCCTCTTCTGAAATGCTCTGTGCTGCTGGGGACCTTACATAACCAAGTCCTCTCCAACAAAGACACCCAATCCCTACAAGACCAGTTCATTCCTAAAATACTCTGTGCTGCTAAGGGTGAAGTTCCTTCCTCTGCGCTTAGAGAGGGAGGTGCTCAGAGCCAGAAAACATTACATTCCCCCTTCCTTCCACTTTGGGAATTGTAAGGAGCCCCCGCACCCCTATGCTGAATTCATTACCCTATGTATTACATTTTAGTAGAATAGCGCCCCCTAGCCTTGTATTTAGAGAACTCCCCCCTGAGCACCAGACACCTCCACCCCAGGGTTGCACGTTTAATAAATTCTAATATGATTCATTTGATATAAAGTGCAGCAATCTCCGCCTGAAATCAGAGGCGGGAATGTGAGGAACGCCGCTACGATAGACGGCACGTCAAATAAACACATGGCTAAAATAATCTGCCCTGGTATGTGCTGGAGCGGGGCTGGGGGAGCCCAGAGCGGGGGAGTCGCGGCCCTCACCTGGTGCCAGAATCACATCATACTGGGCTGTTCACCCAGCTTTTCCCGACTCCTGCAGTATTACTAAATACACAAGGACATAGACAGACAGGTCAGGAATCGAGGAAAGCTGGATAATCCACAACCTGCACCCAAATAACAGCAGCTTTACTTGTTATCATTCAGCATTTCCAGAAACAGAAACTGGAGCTTCATGTGAGGGGTGTAAAGTGTACAAAAGTGGGGGCCACAGCCGGACCCAGAGACTGAAGACGTGAGACCTGAGCGCCAATACAATGGATGGTACATGGGAGGGGGGGAGGGGGGCTGAGACAAATTTTGATGGAGGTTTAAGTTATCCCCCGAATACTGTGACATCACTGTGTGTATTATCTCTGTACTGTGACATCACTGTGTGTATTATCTCTGTACTGTGACATCACTGTGTGTATTATCCTGTACTGTGACATCACTGTGTGTATTATCCCTGTACTGTGACATCACTGTGTGTATTATCTCTGTACTGTGACATCACTGTGTGTATTATCCTGTACTGTGACATCACTGTGTGTATTATCCCTGTACTGTGACATCACTGTGTGTATTATCCCTGTACTGTGACATCACTGTGTGTATTATCTCTGTACTGTGACATCACTGTGTGTATTATCCTGTACTGTGACATCACTGTGTGTATTATCTCTGTACTGTGACATCACTGTGTGTATTATCTCTGTACTGTGACATCACTGTTCATATTATCTCTGTACTGTGACATCACTGTGTGTATTCTCTGTACTGTGACATCACTGTGTGTATTATCTCTATACTGTGACATCACTGTGTGTATTATCCCTGTACTGTGACATCACTGTGTGTATTATCTCTGTACTGTGACATCACTGTGTGTATTATCCTGTACTGTGACATCACTGTGTGTATTATCTCTGTACTGTGACATCACTGTGTGTATTATCCTGTACTGTGACATCACTGTGTGTATTATCCTGTACTGTGACATCACTGTGTGTATTATCCTGTATTGTGACATCACTGTGTGTATTATCCCTGTACTGTGACATCACTGTGTGTATTATCTCTGTACTGTGACATCACTGTGTGTATTATCTCTGTACTGTGACATCACTGTGTGTATTATCTCTGTACTGTGACATCACTGTGTGTATTATCCTGTACTGTGACATCACTGTGTGTATTATGCCTGTACTGTGACATCACTGTGTGTATTATCCTGTACTGTGACATCACTGTGTGTATTATCTCTGTACTGTGACATCACTGTGTGTATTATCTCTGTACTGTGACATCACTGTGTGTATTATCTCTGTACTGTGACATCACTGTGTGTATTATCCTGTACTGTGACATCACTGTGTGTATTATCCCTGTACTGTGACATCACTGTGTGTATTATCCTGTACTGTGACATCACTGTGTGTATTATCTCTGTACTGTGACATCACTGTGTGTATTATCTCTGTACTGTGACATCACTGTGTGTATTATCCTGTACTGTGACATCACTGTGTGTATTATCCTGTACTGTGACATCACTGTGTGTATTATCTCTGTACTGTGACATCACTGTGTGTATTATCTCTGTACTGTGACATCACTGTGTGTATTATCCTGTACTGTGACATCACTGTATTATCCTGTACTGTGACATCACTGTGTGTATTATCCTGTACTGTGACATCACTGTGTGTATTATCTCTGTACTGTGACATCACTGTGTGTATTATCTCTGTACTGTGACATCACTGTGTGTATTATCTCTGTACTGTGACATCACTGTGTGTATTATCCTGCTCTCAATGTATTAATTTCCAGGAATAATAACAGAGGGACTCACCAAAACAAAGCTAAAGAAATATTTCTAATTTCGTGTAGAATAGTTGGTAATACACACAGGAGAGGTGACTGTGCCCCTTTATTGTCTTACCATATTGTATTGCGGCCCCATACCCTGCCCCGGCCAGGAGCCATGATGAAACCTTCCTGCACCCCACATAAATATTTGAGGGTAGAATTGCTCCGTTAACGTTCTCGGCTGAGCCGCCCGGGTTCACATTAACGCTAAAGCAATTCATAAAAACCATAGCCCAGGAGTGAATTATAGAGTCGCAGGACGGTATTATATATCCGCTCACACACACTAGATCTTCAATAGGGTGGAACGTCCTCCAAAATACACACGGTCGCACCGCTGTCTCCTGTAGTGAATCCAACCAACCATCCCCCCCAGACTGCAGGGATCACAGGGGTGCAATCAAGACAGTGGCCATTACCATCCCCAATAGGCCCCAAATGTCTATTGCTGGGGCCCCTAAGTGTGACAACATCTTTAGCTGCTCAACATAGGAGCGACGATTGTGTGAGCGCCACCTCTGTATCACAGGCTGCATTACATCATGGTCATCGGCCACATGATCTGTGTGCAGCACAATCCCATTCAAGGTAATGAGTACAGTACGAGCACAGTAATACTAATACCGATACTACGAGCGCAGTAATAATACTAATACCGATACTACGAGCACAGTAATACTAATACCGATACTACGAGCACAGTAATAATACTAATACCGATACTACGAGCGCAGTAATACTAATACCGATACTACGAGCGCAGTAATACTAATACCGATACTACGAGCGCAGTAATACTAATACCGATACTACGAGCGCAGTAATACTAATACCGATACTACGAGCGCAGTAATACTAATACCGATACTACGAGCGCAGTAATACTAATACCGATACTACGAGCGCAGTAATACTAATACCGATACTACGAGCGCAGTAATACTAATACCGATACTACGAGCGCAGTAATACTAATACCGATACTACGAGCGCAGTAATACTAATACCGATACTACGAGCACAGTAATACTAATACCGATACTACGAGTACAGTAATACTAATACCGATACTACGAGCGCAGTAATACTAATACCGATACTACGAGCGCAGTAATACTAATACCGATACTACGAGCGCAGTAATACTAATACCGATACTACGAGTACAGTAATCCTAATACCGATACTACAAGCACAGTAATACTAATACCGATACTACGAGCACTGTAATAATACTAATACCGATACTACAAGCACAGTAATCCTAATACCGATACTACGAGCGCAGTAATACTAATACCGATACTATGAGCGCAGTAATACTAATACCGATACTACGAGCGCAGTAATACTAATACCGATACTACGAGCACAGTAATAATACTAATACCGATACTACGAGCACAGTAATACTAATACCGATACTACGAGCACAGTAATAATACTAATACCGATACTACGAGCATTGTAATAATACTAATACCGATACTACAAGCACAGTAATCCTAATACCGATACTACGAGTACAGTAATCCTAATACCGATACTACGAGTACAGTAATCCTAATACCGATACTACGAGTACAGTAATCCTAATACCGATACTACGAGCACAGTAATACTAATACCGATACTACGAGCACAGTAATACTAATACCGATACTACGAGCACAGTAATACTAATACCGATACTACGAGCACAGTAATACTAATACCGATACTACGAGTACAGTAATCCTAATACCGATACTACGAGCACAGTAATACTAATACCGATACTACGAGCACAGTAATACTAATACCGATACTACGAGCACAGTAATACTAATACCGATACTACGAGCACAGTAATAATACCGATACTACGAGCACAGTAATAATACCGATACTACGAGCACAGTAATACTAATACCGATACTACGAGCACAGTAATACTAATACCGATACTACGAGCACAGTAATAATGCTAATACCGATACTACGAGCGCAGTAATAATACTAATACCGATACTACGAGCGCAGTAATACTAATACCGATACTACGAGCGCAGTAATACTAATACCGATACTACGAGCACAGTAATACTAATACCGATACTACGAGCGCAGTAATACTAATACCGATACTACGAGCGCAGTAATACTAATACCGATACTACGAGCGCAGTAATACTAATACCGATAGTACGAGCACAGTAATAATACTAATACCGATACTACGAGCGCAGTAATAATCCTAATACCGATACTACGAGCACAGTAATAATACCGATACTACAAGCACAGTAATACTAATACCGATACTACAAGCACAGTAATACTAATACCGATACTACGAGCACAGTAATACTAATACCGATACTACGAGCACAGTAATAATACTAATACCGATACTACGAGCACTGTAATAATACTAATACCGATACTACGAGCGCAGTAATACTAATACCGATACTACGAGCGCAGTAATACTAATACCGATACTACGAGCACAGTAATAATACTAATACCGATACTACGAGCACAGTAATACTAATACCGATACTACGAGCACAGTAATAATACTAATACCGATACTACGAGCATTGTAATAATACTAATACCGATACTACAAGCACAGTAATCCTAATACCGATACTACGAGTACAGTAATCCTAATACCGATACTACAAGTACGGTAATACTAATACCGATACTACGAGCGCAGTAATAATACTAATACCGATACTACGAGCACAGTAATACTAATACCGATACTACGAGCACAGTAATAATACTAATACCGATACTACGAGCACTGTAATACTAATACCGATACTACGAGTACAGTAATCCTAATACCGATACTACGAGTACAGTAATACTAATACCGATACTACGAGCGCAGTAATACTAATACCGATACTACGAGTACAGTAATCCTAATACCGATACTACGAGTACAGTAATACTAATACCGATACTACGAGCACAGTAATAATCCTAATAACGATACTATGAGCACAGTAATACTAATACCGATACTACGAGCACAGTAATACTAATACCGATACTACGAGCACAGTAATACTAATACCGATACTACGAGTACAGTAATCCTAATACCGATACTACGAGCACAGTAATACTAATACCGATACTACGAGCACAGTAATACTAATACCGATACTACGAGCACAGTAATACTAATACCGATACTACGAGCACAGTAATAATACCGATACTACGAGCACAGTAATAATACCGATACTACGAGCACAGTAATACTAATACCGATACTACGAGCACAGTAATACTAATACCGATACTACGAGCACAGTAATAATGCTAATACCGATACTACGAGCGCAGTAATAATACTAATACCGATACTACGAGCGCAGTAATACTAATACCGATACTACGAGCGCAGTAATACTAATACCGATACTACGAGCACAGTAATACTAATACCGATACTACGAGCGCAGTAATACTAATACCGATACTACGAGCGCAGTAATACTAATACCGATACTACGAGCGCAGTAATACTAATACCGATAGTACGAGCACAGTAATAATACTAATACCGATACTACGAGCGCAGTAATAATCCTAATACCGATACTACGAGCACAGTAATAATACCGATACTACAAGCACAGTAATACTAATACCGATACTACAAGCACAGTAATACTAATACCGATACTACGAGCACAGTAATACTAATACCGATACTACGAGCACAGTAATAATACTAATACCGATACTACGAGCACTGTAATAATACTAATACCGATACTACGAGCGCAGTAATACTAATACCGATACTACGAGCGCAGTAATACTAATACCGATACTACGAGCACAGTAATAATACTAATACCGATACTACGAGCACAGTAATACTAATACCGATACTACGAGCACAGTAATAATACTAATACCGATACTACGAGCATTGTAATAATACTAATACCGATACTACAAGCACAGTAATCCTAATACCGATACTACGAGTACAGTAATCCTAATACCGATACTACAAGTACGGTAATACTAATACCGATACTACGAGCGCAGTAATAATACTAATACCGATACTACGAGCACAGTAATACTAATACCGATACTACGAGCACAGTAATAATACTAATACCGATACTACGAGCACTGTAATACTAATACCGATACTACGAGTACAGTAATCCTAATACCGATACTACGAGTACAGTAATACTAATACCGATACTACGAGCGCAGTAATACTAATACCGATACTACGAGTACAGTAATCCTAATACCGATACTACGAGTACAGTAATACTAATACCGATACTACGAGCACAGTAATAATCCTAATAACGATACTATGAGCACAGTAATACTAATACCGATACTACGAGCACAGTAATACTAATACCGATACTACGAGCACAGTAATAATCCTAATACCGATACTACGAGCACAGTAATACTAATACCGATACTACGAGCACAGTAATACTAATACCAATACTACGAGCACAGTAATACTAATACCGATACTACGAGCACAGTAATAATGCTAATACCGATACTACGAGCATTGTAATAATACTAATACCGATACTACAAGCACAGTAATCCTAATACCGATACTACGAGTACAGTAATCCTAATACCGATACTACAAGTACGGTAATACTAATACCGATACTACGAGCGCAGTAATACTAATACCGATACTACGAGTACAGTAATCCTAATACCGATACTACGAGCACAGTAATACTAATACCGATACTACGAGCACAGTAATAATACTAATACCGATACTACGAGCGCAGTAATAATCCTAATACCGATACTACGAGCACAGTAATAATACCGATACTACAAGCACAGTAATACTAATACCGATACTACAAGCACAGTAATACTAATACCGATACTACGAGCACAGTAATACTAATACCGATACTACGAGCACAGTAATAATACTAATACCGATACTACGAGCACTGTAATAATACTAATACCGATACTACGAGCACAGTAATAATCCTAATACCGATACTATGAGCACAGTAATACTAATACCGATACTACGAGCACAGTAATACTAATACCGATACTACGAGCACAGTAATAATCCTAATACCGATACTACGAGCACAGTAATACTAATACCGATACTACGAGCACAGTAATACTAATACCGATACTACGAGCACAGTAATACTAATACCGATACTACGAGCACAGTAATACTAATACCGATACTACGAGCACAGTAATAATGCTAATACCGATACTACGAGCATTGTAATAATACCGATACTACAAGCACAGTAATACTAATACCGATACTACGAGCGCAGTAATACTAATACCGATACTACGAGCACAGTAATACTAATACCGATACTACAAGCACAGTAATAACACTAATACCGATACTACAAGCACAGTAATACTAATACCGATACTACGAGCTCAGTAATAATGCTAATACCGATACTACGAGCGCAGTAATAATGCTAATACCGATACTAAGAGCACTGTAATAATACTAATACCGATACTACGAGCGCAGTAATACTAATACCGATACTACGAGTACAGTAATCCTAATACCGATACTACGAGCACAGTAATACTAATACCGATACTACGAGCACAGTAATAATACTAATACCAATACTACGAGCGCAGTAATAATCCTAATACCGATACTACGAGCACAGTAATAATACCGATACTACAAGCACAGTAATACTAATACCGATACTACAAGCACAGTAATACTAATACCGATACTACGAGCACAGTAATACTAATACCGATACTACGAGCACAGTAATAATACTAATACCGATACTACGAGCACTGTAATAATACTAATACCGATACTACGAGCACAGTAATAATCCTAATACCGATACTATGAGCACAGTAATACTAATACCGATACTACGAGCACAGTAATACTAATACCGATACTACGAGCACAGTAATAATCCTAATACCGATACTACGAGCACAGTAATACTAATACCGATACTACGAGCACAGTAATACTAATACCGATACTACGAGCACAGTAATACTAATACCGATACTACGAGCACAGTAATACTAATACCGATACTACGAGCACAGTAATAATGCTAATACCGATACTACGAGCATTGTAATAATACCGATACTACAAGCACAGTAATACTAATACCGATACTACGAGCGCAGTAATACTAATACCGATACTACGAGCACAGTAATACTAATACCGATACTACAAGCACAGTAATAACACTAATACCGATACTACAAGCACAGTAATACTAATACCGATACTACGAGCTCAGTAATAATGCTAATACCGATACTACGAGCGCAGTAATAATGCTAATACCGATACTAAGAGCACTGTAATAATACTAATACCGATACTACGAGCACAGTAATACTAATACCGATACTACGAGTACAGTAATCCTAATACCGATACTACGAGTACAGTAATACTAATACCGATACTACGAGCACAGTAATAATCCTAATACCGATACTATGAGCACAGTAATACTAATACCGATACTACGAGCACAGTAATACTAATACCGATACTACGAGCACAGTAATAATCCTAATACCGATACTACGAGCACAGTAATACTAATACCGATACTACGAGCACAGTAATACTAATACCGATACTACGAGCACAGTAATACTAATACCGATACTACGAGCATTGTAATAATACTAATACCGATACTACAAGCACAGTAATCCTAATACCGATACTACGAGTACAGTAATCCTAATACCGATACTACGAGCACAGTAATAATGCTAATACCGATACTACGAGCATTGTAATAATACTAATACCGATACTACAAGCACAGTAATCCTAATACCGATACTACGAGCACAGTAATACTAATACCGATACTACGAGCGCAGTAATACTAATACCGATACTACGAGTACAGTAATCCTAATACCGATACTACAAGTACGGTAATACTAATACCGATACTACGAGCGCAGTAATACTAATACCGATACTACGAGTACAGTAATCCTAATACCAATACTACGAGCACAGTAATACTAATACCGATACTACGAGCACAGTAATAATACTAATACCGATACTACGAGCACAGTAATAATACCGATACTACAAGCACAGTAATACTAATACCGATACTACAAGCACAGTAATACTAATACCGATACTACGAGCACAGTAATACTAATACCGATACTACGAGCACAGTAATACTAATACCGATACTACGAGCACTGTAATAATACTAATACCGATACTACGAGCACAGTAATAATCCTAATACCGATACTATGAGCACAGTAATACTAATACCGATACTACGAGCACAGTAATACTAATACCGATACTACGAGCACAGTAATAATCCTAATACCGATACTACGAGCACAGTAATACTAATACCGATACTACGAGCACAGTAATACTAATACCGATACTACGAGCACAGTAATACTAATACCGATACTACGAGCACAGTAATAATGCTAATACCGATACTACGAGCATTGTAATAATACCGATACTACAAGCACAGTAATACTAATACCGATACTACGAGCGCAGTAATACTAATACCGATACTACGAGCGCAGTAATACTAATACCGATACTACGAGCGCAGTAATACTAATACCGATACTACGAGCATTGTAATAATACCGATACTACAAGCACAGTAATACTAATACCGATACTACGAGCGCAGTAATACTAATACCGATACTACGAGCGCAGTAATACTAATACCGATACTACGAGCGCAGTAATACTAATACCGATACTACGAGCACAGTAATAATGCTAATACCGATACTACGAGCACAGTAATAATGCTAATACCGATACTACGAGCACAGTAATACTAATACCGATACTACAAGCACAGTAATAACACTAATACCGATACTACAAGCACAGTAATACTAATACCGATACTACGAGCGCAGTAATAATGCTAATACCGATACTACGAGCACAGTAATAATACTAATACCGATACTACAAGCACAGTAATAATACTAATACCGATACTACGAGCACAGTAATAATACTAATACCGATACTACAAGCACGGTAATAATACTAATACACAAGGGCAGTAATATTAGTAATAATAACAGGACGGTACATTTTCTGTGGTCTGGAACAAACCCTCCATTTATATCAATGAGACAGAAAGCCGCAATTCATTATTTACGGGGCGGCCGTTGTTAGTACAAGGCTCTGGCAGAAAGCAGCACATGACTAGCGGCCAGAAGTAGCCACAGGAGAGCGCGGCCATGTATCAGGGCCATTATTAACTATCTACCCGGTGATATTGTGTTTCTCTATGGCTTGGTAGAACGCCACGACACGATTATTATAGACGGTGCTGCAACGGCTGCTCCTGCCAGTGATGTCATCAATAAAAGCCAAAAAACCTAATATCAGGTCAACGTGAAGCAAAAACATTGGAAAGTAAGCAATTATATAAGGAGTTAATATGAGGCAAATATAGGGGTTAAAAGGGGGGATTACTAATGGGTTGGTGTCACAGTACAGGGATAATACACACAGTGATGTCACAGTACAGGATAATACACACAGTGATGTCACGGTACAGGATAATACACACAGTGATGTCACGGTACAGAGATAATACACACAGTGATGTCACGGTACAGGATAATACACACAGTGATGTCACAGTACAGGATAATACACACAGTGATGTCACAGTACAGGATAATACACACAGTGATGTCACAGTACAGAGATAATACACACAGTGATGTCACGGTACAGAGATAATACACACAGTGATGTCACGGTACAGGATAATACACACAGTGATGTCACAGTACAGGATAATACACACAGTGATGTCACAGTACAGGATAATACACACAGTGATGTCACAGTACAGGATAATACACACAGTGATGTCACAGTACAGGATAATACACACAGTGATGTCACAGTACAGGATAATACACACAGTGATGTCACAGTACAGAGATAATACACACAGTGATGTCACAGTACAGGATAATACACACAGTGATGTCACAGTACAGGGATAATACACACAATGATGTCACAGTACAGGGATAATACACACAGTGATGTCACAGTACAGAGATAATACACACAGTGATGTCACAGTACAAGGATAATACACACAGTGATGTCACAGTACAGGATAATACACACAGTGATGTCACAGTACAGGATAATACACACAGTGATGTCACAGTACAGGATAATACACACAGTGATGTCACAGTACAGAGATAATACACATAGTGATGTCACAGTACAGGATAATACACACAGTGATGTCACAGTACAGGATAATACACACAGTGATGTCACAGTACAGGACAATACACACAGTGATGTCACAGTACAGGATAATACACACAGTGATGTCACAGTATAGGATAATACACACAGTGATGTCACAGTACAGGCATAATACACACAGTGATGTCACAGTACAGAGATAATATGAACAGTGATGTCACAGCTGCAGGTGTTACAATAGGCCTGTGCAGTATACCTTAGACTGGCTTCTTCCATAGTCATCCATATCTAATCCTTATATTGGAGTAGTTGCCCCCATAGATGTTGCTATATTTGCTCCCCTGGTTCTTGTATATTTGGGTCTACAGATAAAACTTAGTTAATTTAAATCTTAGGTGAAGCCAAGAAGACGAAATGAAAAAAAAAAAAAAATATAGCAATTTTCCATCTCGCCACTTTCCCGGAGACGCCAGTAATTCAGGACAAGAGGTCGCTATTTAGTAAGTAATGAATGAGTGTTTTCTGGAGAACTTCAGACTTCAATCTACTCGGAATGGATTCACACATTAGCATAGAACTGAATATGGAAGAAGCTGAGCCCCTGATCAAATACAATACTTATTGGAAAAGTCTACTGGAACCAGTAACCTTAACCCCAGAGCCGCTCACTGGTCTGGACACCCACTGGGGGGGGGGGGGGTCGGATGGTTTCTTATACTTTGGAGGTTTTTGCTGCAATGTGACGTGTGATGTGCTGGAATCACACAGGAAATATGTACACGGGGATATGCAATTTTGCAAATGCACATTCTTACTGCAAAGTTTAATTCTTGCAAAGTGCTCCCGGTACATCTCAAATATTATCAAATATGCTAATAGGTAGCAATAAATCTGCGGGTGCGGCCCGCCTATTGGCCTACATGACATCACTGGCTCCAAGAACAAGGGGGAATATTAACAAGGATGTGTCGATTCACCGCGCTCGGCCTGGAGATTTAGTATCTTATACTATATATGGCCATGAAGGAACCTGTATAGGGTTACTATAGGCTGCAAATGGCCAAAAATGTAAAGTAAAATGTGGTTGGTTTGTAATCGACTTTAACATCAGGTCCTTTATTTGGTCCAAATTTCAGATTATACCACCACCTTTCACTAGAATGGGGGTCCAGAGCCCCCTGTCTGGAGAGATTAGAATATCTATGGGGCTGATGGATGTATCAGTTGTGCTTGACCACCTCTATGTATGACCACCACTCAAGAGTTTATACATCACTAGCTGGTACCCGCGACTTCGTCTGCGGTGATTGTAGCAGTGGGTAGATACAGGTGTGGGTAGGGTTTTCGTACTGTGTATAAGGTATGGGATATGACATGTAACTTTGTATCTTGTTTTTGCTGTAATTCAGAGAATCCGTGAGACTTTTGTGTTGCAGTTACTTTGTATTAGAGCTGCTATATATACGGTGTTGTGAGAAACTTTACATAGTGACTTTGGGACTGAGGGATTTGAAGTTAACCCTTTCCCGCCGATGGCATTTTTTGATTTTCGTTTTTGACTCCCCTCCTTCTAAACCCCAAAACTTTTTTATTTCTCCGCTCCCAGAGCCATATGAGGTCTTAATTTTTCCTGAGACAAATTTTTCTTCATGATGTCCTCATTATTTATTCTATATAATGTACTGGGAAGCAGGGAAAAAATTCAGAATGGGGTGGATTTGAAGAAAAAATGCATTTCTGCGACTTTCTTACGGGTTTTGGTTTTACGGCGTTCACTGTGCAACCAAAATGACATGTCCCCTGTATTCAGTGTTTCGTTACGATTCCGGGGATACCAAATTTATATGGTTTTATTTACATTTTGACCCCTTAAAAAAAATCCAAATCTGTGTTAAAAAAATATTTTTTGAAAAGTCGTCATATTCTGACAGCCGTAACTTTTTATACGTGCATGTACGGGGATGTATAGGGCGTCTTTTTTTGCGGGACTGGGTGTACTTTTTAGTTCTACCATTTTCGGGAAATGTTATTGCTTTGATCACTTTTTATTCAAATTTTTATCAGAATCAAAACAGTCAAAAAATGGCGGTTTGGCACTTTTGACCATTTTTCCTGTTACGGCGTTTACCGAACAGGAAAAATATTTGTATAGCTTTGTAGAGTGGGCGATTTCGGACGCGGGGATACCTAACATGTATGTTTTTCACAGTTTTTAACTACTTTTATATGTGTTCTAGGGAAAGGGGGGTGATTTGAATTTTTAATCTTTTTTTTTTTTTTTTTAATATTTTTTTTACTTTTTTTAAACTTTTTTTTTTGCATTTATTAGACCGCCTAGGGGTATTGACATGGGTGGGCGGTGTCGCGGATTGTCAGAGCGGTGGGGGTCGGCAAACATGGCTGCTCCGGAGCGTTAAAGAGAGACTCCTGGAGTTTCGTTAAGGTGAGGGGCAAAGTGGTAAAGTCTATGTATATGAGATTGTGTGGGGTTAGGGGCTAAGCTGTAGAGGGGAATGTGAATTTTGTGGCTTGCTATGGTCCAAAGTGTGTGAGATTGCAGAGATGGTGGTGTGAGTTTGGGTTTTGTGGGGGTCCTGGCACAAACGTATGTGCGCTATTGTGACGAAAAGTAGCCTATTGTTTAATTGGGTGTATTAACTATGTTTGTGGAAAATTTCAGCCAAATCAGTGGAGCGGTTTTTCCGTGATTGAGGAACAAACATCCGAACATGCAAACATCCAAACACACAAACCCACAAACTTTCACATTTATAATATTAATAGGATTGCAACACCAACACAGAGGCCCCAGGTGATCCTATATGTATCACCGATCTGGTGCCTTCACCATGCTTTATACAGAAGCTCTGCTCCGAACAATGGTTGGGTCCTAAAAGTGAGATCCAGGTGCGTAAGATTACATTCATCTCAAGGTAAATATGAACTACAAGGAACCAAACCACAAGTATATAAATAATGGTCGGTCTCCAACAAGAAGTAGACAATGACAACCAAGACGTCGAAGACATAGAAGACGACGACAGTGATGACAGAAAACATCGACAACAGCAAAGTCAAAGAACACAATGACGACGTCAAAGAGGATGATGAAAATATCCAAGAAGTCGAAGACAATGTTAAAGGAGGAGAAGAAGAAAACAACAACATCAAAAGAAAAAGACGACATCAAGACAAAGACAACGGTGACATAGAAGTAACAAAGAAGGAAACAATGATGACGAAAGAGGAAGAAGAGAAGAAAAAGACAAATATGAAAAAATAAAATAAAATCTGAATTAAAGAAAAAAATATAAGAAGCAAAACAAAGTATCTCTCATTAAAACTCCCAAAATAAGAGAACAAAGAAGAATCCAAGAGATTCCCGTCCAAAAACCTTTCCTATAATTGGGGGCACAATCAGTGAGTGGGGGTCTGCACCTCTAATAGTGGTCAGTCCACACCTGCAGTACAAATCCCTTCACTGCACTGAATAGGACATTGATATAAATCAGTAACGTGACGGTTATATTTAGTGGGTGTTTATTGTAGATTTATTACTGCTCATGACGTTGTTAAACAATGAAACCTGGAATTAAGTGAAAATAAGAAGCAACCCCGACAATTCTGACTGAGACCGGCCAGAAGAGAGAGACTCTAAAGACAGGCGAGAGGATGACAAGTAAGAATAATATTTCCTTAATACTATGGTAGAGGGAAATCTATCAGAAATCATCCAATATCACCTAAAGCCAAAATCTGAGCTGCCCCTCCCCCAGAGAACAGCTGAAAACCGGTGAAGGGAAAACACAAGATCTTCTGTACATAGGAGTAGTATTATAGTAGTTATATTCTTGTACATAGGAGTAGTATTATAGTAGTTATATTCTTGTACATAGGAGTAGTATTATAGTAGTTATATTCTTGTACATAGGAGTAGTATTATAGTAGTTATATTCTTGTACATAGGAGCAGTATTATAGTAGTTATATTCTTGTACATAGTAGTAGTATTATAGTAGTTATATTCTTGTACATAGGAGCAGTATTATAGTCGTTATATTCTTGTACATAGGAGGTAGTATTATAGTAGTTATATTCTTGTACATAGGAGTAGTATTATAGTAGTTATATTCTTGTACATAGGAGTAGTATTATAGTCGTTATATTCTTGTACATAGGAGGTAGTATTATAGTAGTTATATTCTTGTACATAGGAGCAGTATTATAGTCGTTATATTCTTGTACATAGGAGGTAGTATTATAGTAGTTATATTCTTGTACATAGGAGTAGTATTATAGTAGTTATATTCTTGTACATAGGAGCAGTATTATAGTAGTTATATTCTTGTACATAGGAGGTAATATTATAGTAGTTATATTCTTGTACATAGGAGTAGTATTATAGTAGTTATATTCTTGTACATAGGAGGTAATATTATAGTAGTTATATTCTTGTACATAGGAGTAGTATTATAGTAGTTATATTCTTGTACATAGGAGGTAGTATTATAGTAGTTATATTCTTGTACATAGGAGTAGTATTATAGTAGTTATATTCTTGTACATAGGAGGTAGTATTATAGTAGTTATATTCTTGTACATAGGAGTAGTATTATAGTAGTTATATTCTTGTACATAGGAGCAGTATTATAGTAGTTATATTCTTGTACATAGGAGGTAGTATTATAGTAGTTATATTCTTGTACATAGGAGTAGTATTATAGTAGTTATATTCTTGTACATAGGAGGTAGTATTATAGTAGTTATATTCTTGTACATAGGAGGTAGTATTATAGTAGTTATATTCTTGTACATAGGAGTAGTATTATAGTAGTTATATTCTTGTACATAGGAGGTAGTATTATAGTAGTTATATTCTTGTACATAGGAGCAGTATTATAGTAGTTATATTCTTGTACATAGGAGTAGTATTATAGTAGTTATATTCTTGTACATAGGAGTAGTATTATAGTAGTTATATTCTTGTACATAGGAGCAGTATTATAGTAGTTATATTCTTGTACATAGGAGTAGTATTATAGTAGTTATATTCTTGTACATAGGAGGTAGTATTATAGTAGTTATATTCTTGTACATAGGAGTAGTATTATAGTAGTTATATTCTTGTACATAGGAGGTAGTATTATAGTAGTAATACTCTTGTACATAGGGGCAGTATTATAGAACAGCTATACCCATCTGCACCCCTGTCCTCGGCTTCCCCCGATATAATTACACGTATATCTGTAAAGTTCACAAACAAATTTGAACGCGATCAGCACATCAGACAATTCTGTAAGATGAACGATCGGGCGCGGGGTCCATTTGTCGCCCGAGGCTTTGCTGCCTGCGTGAATGTTTATAGCCAATAACTTTGAAATGTAATGTCATGCTTTAAAAAGCCACTGGCAGGAGATAGATCACATTTATTTTAACGTCAGGATCGGAGGAAATAAATAAATAAAAGTGACAGAACGGGGGGACGAGGGGGAGAGCGAGGAGCGAGGTACGGAGGCGCATAGGGAGGCGTTGTGAGGCTTTCCTCTCCCCCTGGATCTCATCTCTGTACCTTAAATTGCAACAATTACATGAAATTACTCGACGACTAAATTAAGTCCTGGAGCAATGAGCAAAATAAGGGAATGTTTCACTCCGGCATTTTCGGTGTCATTGTGATCAGTAATTATTGTGCGTCGCTTTCAATCATTGCCAAATCCTGCTCAATGAATTTGCTCCACATCTTTGTATAGATGGGGGTCGGGGGGGTGATTATCTGAAAGTTTTTTATGGATATGGCTGTAATTCAATAATACGTATATTCTGCCTCTTCTACGCAAGATTTAAAGGGAAAGTATCGTCTCATCGGCTTCAACCAATATCCATTACGGGGGTGAACTTATTTCCCTCAGTTTAGGATTTTGCTGCACAAAATTGATCAACTATGTCTTGTTCCTTCAGGAGTCAGCAGAGCGGGCAGCGACACCTGACTACAGGATCAGACCACACAGGACTTGTTTGTAGTCTGTGACCATGAAGATTCATAGGTTTGAAGGAAACAGTAACTGATGTTTTTTAGTTACATTTTGCAACATCCCACAAGCAGAGTTACATTGTGTAAAGTGAAGGTTCAGGAGAGGCGAGTACTGACTGATCAGAGTAGTGACCTGGGGTCTCAGCCTAATGTTAGTGAGGGGAGAGGTGCGTGTGAGTAGGGGGATGGAAACTTGTGTGGACGAGCCTCTAAAGGCAGGATACCCAGCAGCACAGAGTATTTCAGGAGAGGGGTATAGACTGGTGATCTCTGGGAAGGCAAAGATAAGCCCTATTTATGTAATAAGAGGGACACAAAGTCATAATCACAACAGGTAACGGAGTATAAAAAAAAGCCAAAAAATAATTAAAACGCTATCGCCAGGAATTAAAGTCGTCTGAAGGTGGTCGACCCCCCAGGAAGCATTTTCTTTGACACCTAAGCAGATTTGTACATTGCTTAAAGGAAAGGTCTGCCCAAGGTTACACTTCAGAAAACAGACGCACACTTACTGACGCCGGCACTTTTCAGAACACCGATCACAATAACAAAAAGGGCAATTCCCACGTCGGCGCTTGGAAAGTAACTTACATCTAATGTTCTAATGGGGGGGAAAACAATATGATAAACCTTACAAGCTGAAAAGGCTTATCCTTAAAGGGACGTGGCACCATTAAACACATCTTCAGATATGCACTGACTGGGAGGGCACTAGAGAAGAAGCTAAGGAGGTGAACTTACGAAAACTTCTCACATATTCACTAACCAGGAGTGCACTGGAGAGGGAGCCGAAGAGTTAATCCTGCTTCTGAAGTGTCCGTCAAATACATTTTTTGTAAATAAAGTTTAACCATTGTGTATTGCAACATTCTGCAAACTTGTTACTATACTTTGTATTTCAGTTTACAAACTTTCAACATTTTACAGACAGTTACATAGATAACACATCAAACATCGATTATACAGCAAAGTCCATGAAAGTCCATTAAGTGATTGCCATAACTGGGAATAATAATGTTTTCTCGAGTCCCTAAGACAGCGCCACTGTTGTTTATAGGTCATGCCTGGTATAGCAGGTCACCCAATTAATTGGAATGAGGGTGAGATGCAATACCAAATATGACCATGGATTAGAGGGGCGCTGTATTCTGAAAGAAAATTAAAACAGGACTTCTGCTTTAACCCTGGTTGATCCCTGTAAAAGGTGTATTTTGATTTAGCCAAGCCCTTAATGTTGAGCAGATGTGCGCGGTTCTCCCATTTACAGGGTGGTATGATGGCTACACAATGTTGTATTCACCCTCATACCGTGAAGGCCTCTAATCCCTGTAAAATCTTACCTCATAGTCCAAAATACTGAACCCAAGACCTCGCTTGTCCTTCTCCAGTTCTACAACTTCGATTTCTGGAGACCATAAGGTCAGCTCTTCCTCATCATCGTTGTCGGCCTCCTGGATGAGCGTCAGGTCTGCAGCTGGTGGATCCTGAAAAGAAACTTCTGTTACTGTGTCTGTTCTAAGCAAAGAGATTGGAAAAGTAGTGAAGGTTGGTGGAGAAGTAGAGAGTAGACTGACAGCAGGATGGAGAGGGGGTAGAGAGTAGACAGAAGGATGGAGGGGGAGTAGAGAGTAGACCGACAGGATGGAGGGGGGTAGAGAGTAGACCGACAGGATGGAGGGGGGTAGAGAGTAGACCGACAGGATGGAGGGGGGGGTAGAGAGTAGACAGCAGGATGGAGGGGGAGTAGAGAGTAGACCGACAGCAGGATGGAGGGGGAGTAGAGAGTAGACAGCAGGATGGAGGGGGGTAGAGAGTAGACAGCAGGATGGAGGGGGAGTAGAGAGTAGACCGACAGCAGGATGGAGGGGGAGTAGAGAGTAGACCGACAGCAGGATGGAGGGGGAGTAGAGAGTAGACCGACAGCAGGATGGAGAGGGAGCAGAGAGTAGACCGACAGCAGGATGGAGAGGGAGCAGAGAGTAGACCGACAGCAGGATGGAGGGGGAGTAGAGAGTAGACCGACAGCAGGATGGAGAGGGAGTAGAGAGTAGACCGACAGCAGGATGGAGAGGGGGTAGAGAGTAGACCGACAGCAGGATGGAGAGGGGGTAGAGAGTAGACCGACAGCAGGATGGAGGGGGGTAGAGAGTAGACCGACAGCAGGATGGAGGGGGAGTAGAGAGTAGACAGCAGGATGGAGGGGGAGTAGAGAGTAGACCGACAGCAGGATGGAGTGGGGGGGTAGAGAGTAGACCGACAGCAGGATGGAGGGGGGTAGAGAGTAGACAGCAGGATGGAGGGGGAGTAGAGAGTAGACCGACAGCAGGATGGAGTGGGGGGGTAGAGAGTAGACTGACAGACTGGTGCGGTAGAGGTTTCTGCCCATGTGATACATGTCCCATAACACAATTATTTGGGCTGGGCAGACAATGAGCCAGCAGAGGGCAGCAGTGGGTTGTCAGGTACTATAACTTGAGCGCTGTGATAGGAATAAGTACAAGCTGCACTTGTCTACTCAATTCACATCTAAAGCTGCTTTCAATTGTCTTCCTTGTCCTTTGAGACAGGTTTAGCTCCTCCCTGCTGTCAGACAAGGGACCTAATATTTCAGCTGTAACTGTGTCATACATATCTGAGCTCCCACAATGCAACTCTCTGTGGGAAAGGAAAGGCCGAAGAATTCTAAATGTAGCTTTAGATGTGAATGGAGAAGACGACGATGACAATGACGACAACTCCATATACTTTACCTTTTGATGATATTCGCTGCCAACTAAATCAGGCTCCTTAAAAACTTGATCATCTTCATCTTGCTACAGAAAAAGAAAAAATAAAGTAACATCGTAACAAAGCCAACAATCTGCTGTATACAGCAGTATAGAAGGTATATACCGTGAGCAAATCTCATCTGAGAACCTGTAAGTGAGCGGCAGATATTTATAAGGGGGTTCCCTGCCTGGACATAGTAATGGCCAAACTACAGGATCACATCTAAGCTAAATTCGTACAGACGCCAAACAAAAACCCCAATATTGTTACTCTATCTTTGGATGTGAATGGAGAATAAACGTTACATATCAAAATAAGCGCAAGGAGGAAGAAGAAAGAAGAAGAGATTTACTACAAGTCGTGTGGCTATAGATACCCCACTGATAGTCACACAGGACTGACCGCTGCCGCCCGTCACCGCTGCCGCCCGTCACCGCTGCACACTTACTAGATCATTCTGGGTCCTTAAATCTTTTGGATTATCCACAAAGTTGTCATTTTCATCATCAACCAACCGGCGGCAGCAGACCAGGGTAAATGGAGGGGGCACTTCTTTGAGGAAGGAAATGGCTTCTCGACGAGACTTCCCATACATCTGGACTTGGTTAACCTGCAAAGCAAAGTATTCTGGATTATCAGATCAGTAATGTGATGTATGTACACAGTGACTGTACCAGCAGAATAGTGAGCGCAGCTCTGGAGTATAATACAGGATAAGTAATGTAATGTATGTACACAGTGACTGCACCAGCAGAATAGTGAGCGCAGCTCTGGAGTATAATACAGGATAAGTAATGTAATGTATGTACACAGTGACTGTACCAGCAGAATAGTGAGCGCAGCTCTGGAGTATAATACAGGATAAGTAATGTAATGTATGTACACAGTGACTGCACCAGCAGAATAGTGAGCGCAGCTCTGGAGTATAATACAGGATAAGTAATGTAATGTATGTACACAGTGACTGTACCAGCAGAATAGTGAGCGCAGCTCTGGAGTATAATACAGGATAAGTAATGTAATGTATGTACACAGTGACTGTACCAGCAGAATAGTGAGCGCAGCTCTGGAGTATAATACAGGATAAGTAATGTATGTACACAGTGACTGCACCAGCAGAATAGTGAGCGCAGCTCTGGAGTATAATACAGGATAAGTAATGTATGTACACAGTGACTGCACCAGCAGAATAGTGAGCGCAGCTCTGGAGTATAATACAGGATAAGTAATGTAATGTATGTACACAGTGACTGCACCAGCAGAATAGTGAGCGCAGCTCTGGAGTATAATACAGGATAAGTAATGTAATGTATGTACACAGTGACTGTACCAGCAGAATAGTGAGCGCAGCTCTGGAGTATAATACAGGATAAGTAATGTATGTACACAGTGACTGCACCAGCAGAATAGTGAGCGCAGCTCTGGAGTATAATACAGGACCAGCACTGGATAAATCTTGTAACATATGGAAAATGCTTCAAGATTTATTAGCCAATTCCAATTTAGGTTTTGCAGGTATGTTGCAGTGAATTCTCGTTTAGTAAGCAGATATAGGAGATAGATATATATACCTTGTTCTATGTCTGGCTGATGTAAAACTCATAAGTTAGCAGTAAATGATAAATTGGATCTTTAGTCCATGGAGTAAGTACTGAATCTCTCTGGATATGAAGTATCAGCGATGTGTCGGGTTTGGCCAAGTCCCTCAACAAAGCCAAAATGACTCCACAATAAAACTTTTCTCTGTTACATTCTTCACGGCTTTGCCTAACATTACATCTTGTACTTGTAGTGGGGTTTTTTTTTGTCAAAATATGTCATTTCTTCCAGAGCAAGATTAAATTTCCTACAAAACCAGATCCAACAGCCTTTTGAGGTTATTAAATTATGTGCACACAGAGTTCTGACATGACAGTATAGCTCTTTAGGTCAAAATGTGCGCGAGCTGAATCCTGATAGACTCTGCCGCTCCGAGACCGATCTGCCAGTAAACTTTGTCAATAAGGTCTCTATGGCAGTGAATGTCTTCTGTTTGTTAGTGTTACATTGTATCTACTGTGCACCAGAGTCATCTGCTAGTGTTACATTGTATCTACTGGGAACCAGGGTCATCTGTTAGTGTTACATTGTATCTACTGGGAACCAGGGTCATCTGTTAGTGTTACATTGTATGTATTTGGAACCTCTGTCTTCCGTCTGTTACCTTTAGGACCTCTGCATACAAACATGTGCGTTGCCAGTGTAGTAGCCATGTTTTCACAGCTAGCACACGACACATTTGACTCTATGGCCCTGTACACACGCTGATGTATTATCAGTGGCCTGTGTATGCGGCAATGAGCCCAGGGCAAGTCCTATATCTGTCAGTTTAGTAGTCGGGGCTCACTAGATGAAGTGAATGGGTCTATGGCGTACATACAGCACACGGAGGTCATCTGGGCACATGCACATAGTTGTATAAACAGTCTAACATTGTATCTAGTGTGAACCATTGTCTTCAGTCAGTTATTGTTATTAATCATGAACATTAGGATTTATCAAAATGATTTCCGTTCACACAGTAGGATACTACAGAGGGTGCAGGTAGGGCTCATGTCCCATAGAGGCAGATAACACAGCTGATACAGGGTTGTAAGATGGTGGAAGATTCCACCTTGGACATCTGAGACTTGTAGGAAGAAACAGTCTAAGTGTAGATTGTAGTTCACTTGCTGTTATATTCTTAGAGCTTTGATATTACTTTGTGGGTTTGTAGTTTAATATGCTCAGTCATTGCTGTAATCTAGTTGTAAAAGGGATAATGCAGAGAGGACGCGGTGCGTCTAAGTAAGCCTCATCCTTAGGTGAGAAGGGCTTTGCCCTGCGTGCAAGGAGAGACATAGATAGCTGTAAAGGTTAGGTACATTGTTGTAGGGTTTAGGGATTTTGCTATAAGTTATCACTACATGTGTTGCCATCCAACTGAACAAACACACCTGCAGCGCTAACTATGGCTGAGTGACCGACAAGTGGTCCAGGCCCGAGAGGTAGAACGTGGTGTAAAAGTAGATGGTGTGATGCGTCTTGGGCCCCGGGTGTTGATCTGTTCTGTCAGCGTTGTAGTTGTGCTCTGGATATCACCAAGTATTGCGCGCTGCCCTGAGCAATGAACCTAGAGGTGACCCCAAAAGTGTATATAGTCCTCCGTACAGCCATCTTGGTCAGTAGGAACACTGCAGCCTGACGTTATTGGTGTGTACTTGGATTTGGAGACTGTAAAAGTGTTAAATGGAAACTGAGGATGATGTTCAGATGATGACGCCCCTGCGACAGGGTCAAGATCTAAGAGAACACGGACATGGTGGATAAAGACGGACTCCCCCCCCCCTCCCCGGGAACACAGAAGAGTTCAATGAGAAGAGGAATACTTTGAGAATTGGCTTTGTGTAATCTCGGTGCATTAGTTCTTTATCTTTGCTGCGCGTCTATATCATCTATTGTAATGAGCGGTGGATGGGAGAAGATGGCATGGAGGTCTGGGCTGGATAAAGAGGAAAAAAGTACAGTGAAGGAACCCTATATAGAACTGGTAACTGGCAGCTGTGTTATACCGCTATACACCCATACATAGAGCCGAGCCGCCGTATCTCAGCCCCTTCAGTTCTTTATGGTAACTTATGTCCATCTTGAGATTGTCAGTAACAACTGCTCACCTCTAATAATTCATCTTCTGGTTGTAAGATTCCAAGGTTGGCCACGGGACCTTCAGGAGCAATGGTGGATATATAATGGTGACCATCAAAGGAGTCCAGTTCTACCCCCAACCGCATGGTGTGTATTGGCAAAAGCTGGGGAAAAAAAGGAAATTTACCAAAATTCTCAGACACGGACTCAGCATGTAAAGCGCTTCTCCCAGTGTGATCATCTTAAAAATACTAAACACAACCTAAGGAGTCTTAGAACAGAACGTCTGATTCTATAAATTATTGTTTCCAATTTCTAAGTATTTTCAGGTTCACTGTTTGATTCCTGCTCATAGAGCTGATCGCTTGTTACAATGTATCAGAGCGGTGTGACTAATGTATCACACAATGTGCACGGTTTTCATTGGCTTCATTTTCATCTACTCATAAATTAGGTGAAAAAAGTGATCAGATTGTAAATGAAACTCTCCTGCACCACATAGCGGATTACTTAAAGGGAAGGTCCTGACCTTGGAGTATTTCTGCAGCTCCTCATCATCCTCAATCTTCGTATCCAGATCGACCACCTGCAGATTTAATAAAAGGAATTACAAGGAATTTACATTGATATCAATTTACCCAGCACGTTACATATATCAGCACCTATATATGTTCTTAGCAGTGAGAGGGTTAATCGTCTCCCACTTATGGATAGGATACAAGGATGCAGCGCGGTAATCACACGTATCAGGGCTCAGAGAACCTACCAATACTTGGTAATCGGGGCCAAGATGCTTCTCCCACTTTGACTTTAAGGCTTCAGCTTCTGGAGACAAAACAGGTCCTGAGAAGAAAGTGATTTATTATACATGGAGGATGGACAGAAATCTCAACAGTGAGGAAATCTAATAACATCAATTATTCCTGCAAAAAATATTACAGCAGAATAGTGAGCGCAGCTCTGGAGTATAATACAGGATAAGAAATGTAATGTATGTACACAGTGACTGTACCAGCAGAATAGTGAGCGCAGCTCTGGAGTATAATACAGGATAAGTAATGTAATGTATGTACACAGTGACTGTACCAGCAGAATAGTGAGTGCAGCTCTGGAGTATAATACAGGATAAGTAATGTAATGTATGTACACAGTGACTGCACTAGCACAATAGTGAGCGCAGCTCTGGAGTATAATACAGGATAAGTAATGTAATGTACGTGCACAGTGACTGCACCAGCAGAATAGTGAGCGCAGCTCTGGAGTATAATACAGGATAAGTAATGTAATGTATGTACACAGTGACTGCACCAGCAGAATAGTGAGCGCAGCTCTGGAGTATAATACAGGATAAGTAATGTAATGTATGTACACAGTGACTGCACCAGCAGAATAGTGAGCGCAGCTCTGGAGTATAATACAGGATAAGTAATGTAATGTATGTGCACAGTGACTGTACCAGCAGAATAGTGAGCGCAGCTCTGGGGTATAATACAGGATAAGTAATGTAATGTATGTACACAGTGACTGTACCAGCAGAATAGTGAGCACAGCTCTGGAGTATAATACAGGATAAGTAATGTAATGTATGTACACAGTGACTGCACCAGCAGAATAGTGAGCGCAGCTCTGCAGTATAATACAGGATAAGTAATGTAATGTATGTACACAGTGACTGCACCAGCAGAATAGTGAGCGCAGCTCTGCAGTATAATACAGGATAAGTAATGTAATGTATGTACACAGTGACTGCACCAGCAGAATAGTGAGCACAGCTCTGGAGTATAATACAGGATAAGTAATGTAATGTATGTACACAGTGACTGTACCAGCAGAATAGTGAGCACAGCTCTGGAGTATAATACAGGATAAGTAATGTAATGTATGTACACAGTGACTGCACCAGCAGAATAGTGAGCGCAGCTCTGCAGTATAATACAGGATAAGTAATGTAATGTATGTACACAGTGACTGCACCAGCAGAATAGTGAGCGCAGCTCTGCAGTATAATACAGGATAAGTAATGTAATGTATGTACACAGTGACTGCACCAGCAGAATAGTGAGCACAGCTCTGGAGTATAATACAGGATAAGTAATGTAATGTATGTACACAGTGACTGTACCAGCAGAATAGTGAGCGCAGCTCTGGAGTATAATACAGGATAAGTAATGTAATGTATGTACACAGTGACTGCACTAGCACAATAGTGAGCGCAGCTCTGGAGTATAATACAGGATAAGTAATGTAATGTATGTACACAGTGACTGTACCAGCAGAATAGTGAGCGCAGCTCTGGAGTATAATACAGGATAAGTAATGTAATGTATGTACACAGTGACTGCACCAGCAGAATAGTGAGCGCAGCTCTGCAGTATAATACAGGATAAGTAATGTAATGTATGTACACAGTGACTGTACCAGCAGAATAGTGAGCACAGCTCTGGAGTATAATACAGGATAAGTAATGTAATGTATGTACACAGTGACTGTACCAGCAGAATAGTGAGCGCAGCTCTGGAGTATAATACAGGTTAAGTAATGTATGTACACAGTGACTGCACCAGCAGAATAGTGAGCGCAGCTCTGGAGTATAATACAGGATAAGTAATGTATGTACACAGTGACTGTACCAGCAGAATAGTGAGCGCAGCTCTGGAGTATAATACAGGATGGAGATTATGCAAGTTGGGAACTGGTGCAAATTTCCATTATATCTGACAAGACAACCGGCGTGAGTTATAATGAATATGTTGGGCCAGGGCGTCCCTATCCCGGCCTGCTCTGGTATAGTTATAAGTGCAGGTAAGTGGCTCCAGTCCTAAGCAGTCTTCCGTGCTTGCAGCTATTCTCCAGCGCCTCGGCCGCCGCCTTACATGACAGTAATATTGCTTGGTTTGCATTAGCAGGACACTCAGACAAGTCTTTATGGCATGGAGTGACTGTCTTGTCCTGTGTTTGACCCCGGTGGGACTTTATTGCGGGTCTTCTGTTCCTTCTTAAGAAACATTTAACTTGGGGAAATCTCGTCCAGGCCGCTGTGAATTGTAAAAAAGCTCAGAAATAAAAAGACAACTTTATCAGCCTTCACTTGGTAACAAGGAGTGAGGACTCGGAGGACGCTCATTAGCGACGACACATCCCATCTGTGCAGGTCCTCCGAACTAGATCAAATACACGCAGACGTATAATAAACACTGACGTGCGCTGTCATGCGGAATGTGCTGCGCAGAGCAGCTGGGGACGGGAAAGGGGCGCATCGTATTGTGCAGAATTACAGGGCAAAATACACATTTATCCCAAGGTACACAAAGTGACAAGTTTTGGAACCCTATAAAGTTGTTGAATTTCAGGAGTCTGGGAAAGCTGGGTTACCCCATGTGGGAGCAGTTACAATCTTCCTATGTGAACCTGGGCTGAGAATGGTCAAAAAGTAGCAATGGGGGATTTTATCAGTACAGACATAGTGCAAGACCCTTTCTTATGCCAAACATGAGTCTTAACCCCCTTCTGAGACTTGCTCGTCCACTACATTGTGTAAATGTGGGCGGAGCAAGGTAGGGAGTGGGGGGGGGGGACTCCACAGCTCAATATATTTATTATAAATCCCACCAGATTATTGGAAATCTACACCAGTTCATAACTGGGATAGGGGCGTGCACCTGATTTATGAAGGGGTCGGAGCCGCTAGATGAATGGGCCGTACCCTGCACCAGTCGGGGGCTTTAGTAAGACTGGTATGTGATGAACCTGTCGTACTAAATCTACCCCTGCATATTGTATCAAAAGCAAGGCCTGCAGGGGCAGAGAAGGGTGCAGGAATTCCAAAACCAAAGAATGTCAACCAGCAGCTGGTCTCACCCGGAGTGTTACTTTAAAGGTGTTGTTGGGAATAATAAAATATTACATGTAGTCAGGAGGGGAGGGCTAGATAATAAATATGCATTTATACCAACCTGCATCCTACCCGCCGACCCTGCACTGGGACAGCCACCCCCTCCGCTGCTCTGTTTGCACATGGTATGGCTGCAGCAGTCACGTCAAGTAAAAGGGTCCGCGGCACCTGAACACCGGCCTCTAGGGTTGAGCGATCGTGTTCCGAAAAGATTGGATTCCGATCGGCGAACGAGAAAATTTCATGATCAGGATCGGAATTCCGAATACAATCTTTTTAGGTGGGATCGAGATCGGTGATTATTTCCCACAATGCTTTGCTACTGGCCAAGCATTGTGGGAAAAGCTAACAATGTTAGCCTTCACACTGAGTATATTCTCCGCTCATTCTGAGAGGCATGTATACTCAGTGTGAAGGCTCCGCTGCTGTTCCATAGGAATGAATGGAAGCAGTCGACACATAGCCTTAACCCCCTGCGCACCGGCTGCGTCCATTCATTCTAATGGGAGACTAGCTAACTTCTCTAGTAGCTACTTACCTGCAGAGATGGCTGGTCCGGTGCCCGGTGTTCTCGTTCTTCTTCGCCTCGCTGTCCCCGCCTCCCAGGTTAGTGTTAAAGAGCTAGAAAGAAGGTGGGGCTTGTGGCTTAGGAGAGTGTGGGCGAGTACTGGGAGGGGAGACGTGATGTATCCCCTCCCAGTACCCACCCACACTCTCCTAACCTGGGAGGCAGCGGGCAGCGAGGCGAAGAAGAACGAGAACACCAGGCACCAGAGCAGCCATCTCTGCAGGTAAGTGGACACCAGGGGGGACTAAGTAGCCAGAGGATTAAAAAAAAATCTTCTGGCTACTTAGTGGGAAAAAAAAAAAAAAAAATCACTACACAGCGTGGATTCTAACAATTAAAGCGTTCACTTGTTAGATTCCATGCTGTATAGTGAATAGGATTGTTTTTAAAATCCAATCTCCGATTAGTAAAAAAATCCCATTGACTTGCATTGGGATCGGAATTGGGATCGAGATCGGGTTCGAATGAAAAATGATCGGAAATCGGATTTCAAAATCAATCCTGAAAAGTCAAGATCGGCTCAACCCTACCGGCCTCAGCTGCAGCCATGATGAACGGAGCACCAGAGCTGACACCCGTCCCAGTGCAGGAACGGAGGGGAGGATGCAGGCAAGTATAATTGCATATTTATTTTATAGCCCTCCCCCACCTGACACCATGTAATTTGTGTAATCCTGAACAACCGCTTTAAGAGGCTTTAATAAACCCTTCTACTACAAAGGAAATTTTGGAATTTGAAGTCCATTTGGTAAGACATTGGTACAGTGTGCATTATGACAATAGGAAAAAAAACCGACCACCTCCCCCTCCTCCATGTAAATGTACCAGTTTTCAGCTCGTTTCTGCCGTTCTCCTCTTTCTGTTGGCTCCCTGCGTCGTACTCAGGACCTTCGGGGACCTTGCTTATTTCAGCCCTTGGCGGAACGGCAGGTAACGGAGGCGGAGGCACGCTTGGCACATCTACACACAAAGAGAAGAAGGAGACGTTGTGCAGTCACAGGACGGATGTCATTCCCAGCAGTTACAGATCTGAGCGCGGCCCACGAGCTGTTAACACAACAAATGCTTGTTCTCCGCAGACTAACAGGTAAGGATAATTAGCAGAACACATCGCCTGGCACAGAGCGCAGCGCCCAGCCAGGAGCGCGCGGCAAAGCTGTCTGCAGCACGGCTGCCGGGCACAACAGGGGGCGCAAAGTGTGGACTTATTAGAGAATCATGTCAAAAAACTAACAAGTAATCCTCTGGTGGTCTGGGGGGGCCCAGGGCTAGAGAGTGATGGACGTCGCCCCCCTCCCTGCATGCGGGACGTAGCTTTACGTTTGTGCACAGGACTCAAAAGCTTTGCCCAGTTTCCACCCACGCCAGCAGCAGGAGGTCCCAGCCTTACAGGTGGCAGAGGCGGTCGCTGTACCATGTCGCTGCAAGAACCAAACGAAGTGACAACAAGACTCAGAATTAAAGGTGATGCCATGTAAATAAAGGATCAGTACAGACAATGCTCTGTGAGCTCAACACAGCAGCAGTGCACAAAACGCTCCGCTGTTTATTACAATGTATCAGATCATTGAGCAGGCTGGAAACCATTATATGCAACTCTCGAAACTGGGAAGGACCAAAGCAAAAAAATACAGTGCTGTGCAATAGTTTTAGGCAGGAGTGTAAAGAATGCTGTGCAGTAAGAAGGCTTTCAGAAACAGACGGGTTCATAGGTTAAGAAACGTAAATCCCATCAATATTTGGAGTGACCTTTGCCTTCTTCTCAGTACTTGGTTTTTGGGTAGAACTGGACAGGGAGGTTGTTCTTGCCGCCATCTTGGAGAACTAAGCCCAGATCTTCTATAGATGTTACTTGCTCCAATCCGTCTGTCTCTTTAGGTCACCCCAGACAGACTGGACGATGATGAGATCAGGGCTATATCTGTGGGGGCCGGATCATCACTTCCAGGACTCCTCCTCCAAAGGGCAAAGGTCACACCAACTATTGATGGGATTTACATTTCTCTTTTCTTCACTGACAAAAATAAAACTATTAACCCTTCTATTGCTGAAAGCATTCTTACGGCACAGAATTTCCACACTTGCCTAAATTTTTTGCGCATCCTGGGCAAGTACCATGTATATACTTCTGCGGATGACTATTTCAATACCTCTGAGTGGAGAGACGCCCGGAGACACAGGGCTGAGCGGTCCCGCACCCCTGCACAGGGTTAGATGGACAGTCTGACCGGCATTACGCAGCGCCGTCACTACCTCCTGATTGGTCAGTCCCTGGATGTCATTCCCATCAACCTAGTACAAGAGGAGGGAAAAAGAAAACTTAGTCCAGGAAATTACTGGAAGATGTAGTAGCAGCGATTGATCAAAGCATCTTCGGCTCAGCTAGGTTCATATCTGACACCGAAAATGGCGGAGAGAAGTCCTGCACGGAGGACATTTCTCTCTATCAATTTCTAGCGGTTTCTGTGACGGAGACTTCTGGGCAAGATGTTAACTTAGCCTAAGCGATTGCTAGGATCAGACCTTGCCCTGACCCTGCCCATTACACCCTTTGCTGGTGCAGCAATCTCCGCTCCTGGGCCCGTACCATCCTCAGTGGTGTGGGACCATGACCCCGGTGCTGGAAATGTAAGGTCAGGTAAAGGAAGGGTTAAAGTCTATTGGTACGCCGCAGAGATTTTCATTATACAGAGATTTAGGTTTATTGTCATGAAACAGGAGAACCCAATTTTTTGCTCTTCTTGGATGCTCTGATGGTCAGTGACGTGTACATGCAACTTATTCATCAAGCCCATTAAAGGGAAGATCACCAAACCGCAGCATACCAAGCCAGCACCGCAGATAGGTAGATCAGGGTGACCTGAATTAAAGGCAGTTTTCCCCTTGTGAATCGCTGCCTCTGTTGCGGAGATATTGATGTTTTTTCTATACCCAAATGACTTTGCAGCAACAAGGCGGCCGCCATTACCACAAAGAGCTCATTTGCATATTAACAAAACAGGGATCTCTCTGAAATTGTGGCACTGATTTGCAAGGGGAGAATGGCATTTGATTCATGTGACCCTAACCTATCTATCTGCGGGGCTGGGCTGACACATTTGGTTCTGGTGACTTTCCCTTTAAATGCAAAAAAAGAAAAAAAAAGTAAAATAAAATGGACTTACCGCCACGATCCGGTCATGAACTTGAATGCACCCGCTTTGGTCGGCGGCACTGCCCGGTATGATGCCCTTCACGTATATACCAGAGTAGCCTAAAAAACAAAGGAAAGGCATAACATTCTCTCCGAGCCCCAAGGTCTGGCCGGGTCCTCAGGGGCAGGTTACTTATATGGAGAGGTGCAGGTTTTGGCATGGCAGGCAATACATTGTAATTAATGACAACAGTCAAATATGTGATGGGGACACATCATGGCCAAAGTGTATGAGAGTCCTCCGATGCAATCCCTTAAAGGGGATGTTCAGGTTTTTTTATGGCCTATCCTTAGGATCAATGGGGGTTTGACCCCGGGACCAGCACCTGTTTATCTGCTCACAGCCCCAGATCTACACAGAGTACACACTCCATGCACTGCATAGGGTCCATGCCACGAGCTCGGCTCCCACGTTTACACACCAAAATCTAGCCTGCTTTTGCAGCTGCTGCTTGGCATTGAGCACTACCGCTAAGCTCACTTATATCCAGAATATCCCAAATCATTCCCTTATTCGGTTCTTATCCAGTTTTGTGTACGCCCCTGCTCGGCCATGATGAAATGAAGTGGAGTTTAGTTAAACACATACGGACGGGATGTCACAGGCAGGCGGAGGAAGATGAATGGCCTTAAAGGGATGATAAAAGATAGGAAAAGCATGGCTTCCTTCCAGAAACAGCACCACACCTATGCACAGGCCATTTGTACTAGCTCTGTTTAAGAGAATGGGGCTGAGCTGCAATACCAAAGACAACCTGTAAGCAGGTGTGGCACTATTTTTGGAAGAAAGGGTTCATGTTTTCTAATCTTAAATAACCCTTTAAACTGGAGAGGCCCAGGTATGTCAAAGACCAAGCAACAACCGACAAGTGAAGACCCTCATACCTGCCCGAGTCTGTGCGCTCTGGTGCGCCACCAAGTGGGAGGGGCAAGAATAAAGAAAAAAGGAGATAGGAGGAAAATATATTTTTTTTTTACAAATTAGACTAGAAAAACAAAACAAAACCTAACATCAATTAGCAAGTATGACACATGAGAGGGGGCCGCTTCTGCTCGCCACCAACAAAGAGTCAATGTAGTAGCAGGCACTAGGACCCAGAGACATTAAAATTTTTAAAATTCTGCATAAATCCAACACAGACCCCATACCCGTCTCTGTACAGCTCAGGACTCGTACGCATCGCCCATGTGCATGAGACCCTTTTATAATAAGACCCCGTCACCTCACCTTTGCTGCTCCCTTTGCTGTAGCCCACCACTGTTATTCCGAGGCTCTGGCCTTCTTTTTTGGTTAGGGTTATATCGTACATATTGTTCTCAGCATTTTCCTGAAAATAAAGACGCGGTTAGCAGAGGCCGCCATTGATGTCTGACAGCAAACTGTGGAGAGACGGACGTGCCGCAGTGTGTAGTCGTAGTCAGAGGAGCGAGAATGAAAGGAATTCTTTGCATTCAATTTCTCGCCATTTTCATCTCGGTTTGCCGTAAATGAAAGAAAACTTTCTTCTTTACATGTACAGCCATGTGCAGAGCGGACCGGTCACAGCTGAGGGTCTGCTACAAGGGCATCCTCTGAACTAAATAGTTGGACCCCAGACTGATACATTTCGGCTGCACTGATACATTGTATCATATATCACGACAGGGTAGAGGTTTGTACAGCAGAAGTGTTCAGCTCATAGAAGATTATCAAGACTGGATACAATTGTAACAAACCCTCAGCTGTGTATTAGTTCTATATTGGTATCAGACTCAAAACAAAGGAGTTGTCTGGAACGTTCTTTTTATGACCTATCCTTAGGACAGTCCATGACTATCTTGTCGATGGGGGTGTGACAGCCGGCCCCTGTATGGATCAATTGTTCAGGGGTGCATCCGATCCCTTTACTATACGGTGAGCGATACATCTGCTTCCGGCTCCTTGTATTGTATTGTACAGGGATTAGATGCAGCTGACCCGTTCAGGGGCCGGTATTTATGGCCTAGCCTACATGTGGGCCATTAAATAAAAATCCTAGAAAACCCCTTTAAGGAGGACGTTTCACCTTCCCCAGTTCTATGCATCCTTCAAAAGCCGCCCCTCCACTGATTCTGGCACAGTTGGAATTTTCTTGCTAGCCCTCACCTATCCTGAGAAATCACTGCTCTTAGTTTCAGCACCATTTTGCGCTTTACCGTCAGGTGGGCGGGTCTTATCTCTCTACTCCAGTCAAGCACCGCCCACCTTACAGTAGAGCGTATGATTGTGCAGCAACTAAAAACAGTGATTGCTCGGGAACAGTTGGAAGTAGAGAAAAAATTCCAACAGTGGCAGAATCAGTGAAGGGGCAACAATTGAAGGACACAAAGAACTGGAGTTGGTGGAGGTCCACTTTAAATAAAAATTATTCCTTTTTTGACTGCAAACCAATACCTTGAAAACAGTGAGAAATTAAAACACAATGAATATTGGAAAGTTAGAGAACTTATTTTGTATGATATCAGGTGGTCAACACTCACGGCATTTCCGCTCTTCAGGTCTAGGGGCGGCAGGGAGCCAACCGGCAATGTCGCAGGTGCAGGCGGTCTCACCGGAAGACTCTTACTAACTGGATCCCGGGCAACCACCATAGACACAGAATTTCCACAATTCTTCAAGACCTGAGCGACCTGGTCACTGGGCATTCCTTGGACATTGGTGCCTCCGATTTGTAAGATGTGATCCCCAGTCTTTAACCTTCCGTCCTAAGAGGGCAACATGGAGAGAAAGTGGTATAAGTTAGACAATCTCTATGAGCGAGAGGGCACTACGAGCTCACAGGGTTGTATAGACGGGATACAAACTCATCCGAGACAAGGATCAACTCAGGATGGGTTATATATGACCCGGGGCGAGGCCATGAAACCTGATGCCAAAGCTCTCTGAAGGTGGCGCTACTGAACATGTGGCATGAAATGCATCATTAGGCTCCGCCCTGGTGTCCGGACATACCAAGATAACATTTATGGGAAAATTGGGGTCTGAACATATATATTTTAAGCAAAGGGGTCCTCACAATCATTCCAGCCCTGATAATGACATAAGAGCTCCCCATAGAGCATGCCCACTAAGCTTCTCAGAGCATGCCCACGACACTCTCACCTAGAAGTCAATGAGCACCCCCATCCATTCCCCTTTAAGAAACCTATTACAGACATGTATTTATGAGTGCGGATCTCCTTCCTCCGCTGCCCCTGCTGGATTTGTGACTCCCATCCCCATATATACAGCGGGGCCGACGGGGTCTTTTGCCATTACTAATATGGAAGGAATTCTAGTTAATGAAGACATTGTAAAATACATAAAATACATTAATGCCCAGATTAATGCTGGCTCTCATTCCTCTCCAGTTCATGTAAAATTAGCTTTTTTTTTCTAAACTTTCATGTTTTCCTTTAATTGCCTCCCAATTTTCTAGCGTGACGGTCAGAGCCGTATAAACGGCTTATTTATCTCCGGCGGTAAATTGATGGGATCTATTTATTTTTGCAATTAACCAGCCATAAACCCCTTTAAATTCCAAAAACAGGCCTCTCCATCCAGATAGTATACGGCCGAGGATACAGCCAATGTATCTTCAATAAAAAAGGCAGCTACAAGACGAAAGGAGAATCTATAAAGCGGGCGCGGCGGCCATTATAGCGAGACGGAAATGGGATCACGTTCTGGACTTCAATAAAGAGGCGTCAAAAATCATTCCCAATAAGGAAACGCCAACGTATTCCAGATCATTGGACGCTTTGATGGATTAGGGCGTTACGGTATTATATGGGGGTCCCCTCATTTAGTCTGGCGGACCCCCCTACTTTAATGGGATATTCCCATCCTGATAACTTACAGATTGGAGGGAGTCCAACCACTATGGATAGGGGATGACTTAAGATGGGACCACCCCTTTAACAAGAACTGTGCAATACTTCCTTTCCCCTGTTGGGGCGCTACACATTTTTTTCTTGAGCTCCACCACACATTGTAATAGGGGTCCCAGCATTGAAACAATATGTTATTCGTTCATTTTCGGGAGCACCGACAGGTTTAGAACAACATGGCGGCCTTGTTTCCTGTCCACAGATTGTGACTATCTTCATTGAAGTAAATGATGCTGAGCTGCAATACTAGACTCCACCTGCAGACAGGTGTGGCGCTGTTCTTGGAACAAACCAGCCATGTTTTTCTAATCCTGGACCCCTTTAAGCCCTGATTTACTGTCCCATATGACATACACATTACATGGGAGGACAAAGAAAACAAAAGACATAAAATAGCGGAAAGCCAGTAATGGTAACGGCGGCGCGATGATAGACGAGGCAGATATACTCCGCACATATTGTTTATATAGAGCCAATTATTCTCTGTGCATTAAAAATGATGGAAAATAGGAAGATAAATTACCCGATCAGCGAGTCCCCCGGGTAAGATGGTTCTCACAATTACTCCGCTGGCTCTCCCCCCGACAATCCCGAATCCTAATCCCGACCCGTCGTTAATGAGCTCAATCTCTTCCACGTGGCCCCAGATCTGCAATTTGTAAAAAAACACAGAAGGAAAATTTTCCATTTAGCAAATTCCAAATGTCTGATATTATCCCCCCCCCCCTCCCCAATAATAGACCCTGCCGGTCCTGCACTATAATACTGCGCTATTATAATACTTGCACACAACCAAAGCTGCAGCGAGCGATCTGCCTAGGAGGCTTCTTCTGGAAATCCCGCCGCCGCTCCATATGGCTCCCATTAGGATGAGCATTAGCAGTTGCCCATTTTATTAATTGCTCGTATCTAGAATCTACATATGCTGCTCATCTAGAGCGCGCCCGCAAAACAGGCCGCACGCTGATCTGATTAGCCGTGCTCCGATGGGCGCGCTCAGAGGAAGGGTGAACCTACTGTCAGCCAGAATCTGCTGCATAGTACTGGGGGAATGGAAATCTGAAGGGGCTTTGCATGAAAAATGATGGTAGGTCGCTAGGATATGACCACTATATGACCTTCTGGGGCCCCCGAGCCAGTGAATGAAGGGGCTGCAGCAGCGGTGTGACCCTGTTATCTGGGCACAGCGCCACACTGGCAGAGGGGCTGCAATACAGCTGGGGATGCAACGTTACACCAGCACTGCGGCCCCATCATTCTCAGGATCATTGTGAGACCCAGAGGTCGGACCCAGGATCATGAGCCCTGGTGCGTTGGTAATATCATGAGAGCACCACTGACCCCCAGAAGATCTGTATACAGTACTATGCCCCTAAAGAACTGAGTTCTGTTATAGGATAGAGGGATGAGGGTGTTAAAAGTGACTGTGCTCGTCTTCTAAAATGCTCTGTGCTGCTGTAGAATCCTTCTCTTTCCTTTCCACTAGGTTATTGTTAGTCTGGTCTCCATCCTCTACCATCTGTGGATACTCACAATTATGAATGTGACTTACTTGTCCCTCCTGCTGGGGTATCTGGGTCTGGGGAATGAGCGGAGGTGGCAGTTTGGCAACAACTAAGTGAATCTGCCCAGAGGATTGCTGCAATAGAGATATGGCCTCCTGGTGCGAGACGGTCAAGTCCAGGGGGGTGTAATTAATGGCCAAAAGCTGATCATTCTCCTTAAGTCTTCCATCTCTGAAAGCAGAAGAAAATACATGTAAAATGGAGAGAGAGAAAGAAACACAGAGGAAAGACAGAGCGCTGCTGTTCTCAGAAGGAAAAAAGTATAAAGGGGGGATCCACTGGTGAATGAACGACATACATTACCTCCTTATATTGTATCATGGTAGTGGATAGTCAGTATACCTCCAGCACAGACATGGGGACAGCTTTATCCTGTATTATACTCCAGAGCTGTGCTCACTATTCTGCTGGTACAGTCACTGTGTACATACATTACATTACTTATCCTGTATTATACTCCAGAGCTGCACTCACTATTCTGCTGGTACAGTCACTGTGTACATACATTACATTACTTATCCTGTATTATACTCCAGAGCTGTGCTCACTATTCTGCTGGTACAGTCACTGTGTACATACATTACATTACTTATCCTGTATTATACTCCAGAGCTGCGCTCACTGTTCTGCTGGTACAGTCACTGTGTACATACATTACATTACTTATTACTACATTACTATTCTGCTGGTGCAGTCACTGTGTACATACATTACATTACTTATCCTGTATTATACTCCAGAGCTGCGCTCACTATTCTGCTGGTACAGTCACTGTGTACATACATTACATTACTTATCCTGTATTATACTCCAGAGCTGCGCTCACTATTCTGCTGGTACAGTCACTGTGTACATACATTACATTACTTATCCTGTATTATACTCCAGAGCTGCGCTCACTATTCTGCTGGTGCAGTCACTGTGTACATACATTACATTACTTATCCTGTATTATACTCCAGAGCTGCGCTCACTATTCTGCTGGTGCAGTCACTGTGTACATACATTACATTACTTATCCTGTATTATACTGCAGAGCTGCGCTCACTATTCTGCTGGTGCAGTCACTGTGTACATACATTACATTACTTATCCTGTATTATACTCCAGAGCTGCGCTCACTATTCTGCTGGTACAGTCACTGTGTACATACATTACATTACTTATCCTGTATTATACTGCAGAGCTGCGCTCACTATTCTGCTGGTGCAGTCACTGTGTACATACATTACATTACTTATCCTGTATTATACTCCAGAGCTGCGCTCACACTTCACAGATGGGCAGTATAGTGTGTAGATAATAGAGTCTCTAACTTAGGGAACTGGAGCATTAACAAATGAGTTGCACAAGTCTACACGCCCTTTAATACCGCTCCTTCGCCCATAAAACAAAACACATTCCCTTATGTGAGTGGCTCCCCGCACACCTGTAGTCTGAGATGAAGTTGTGCACATGTCTGGCTGTATAAATCTGCAGACTGATCTCTACGAGGATAAATTATGTTTTTATTCTGTTGACTCCAAAAAAGGGAATATTCTCGTCTCGTCCTGGGAAATCACCTCCAAACCGCCGCTTTTTCCACTCACTTTTTTTTCGTGTTCTGAAAGCCTAACAGCCGCATGATGCCATCTGGTATCAATGACCAGTGCAAAAAGCGCTGACCTTACCTGACCCGCCACATCATTACCCACATTACTACATCCAGCCATTACGCAAAAAAAAAAAAAAAAAAAAAAAAAAATCCTCTGTCACAGAACATTACCCTCCGAGCCAATCTCCCTCCCATACGTTTTCTATCATGTTTGATGGCTGGAGGTTAAGATTGATGGAAATTATGGGTCTCGGTTGCGTTACATAAACAAAAAGCAGGAAAAATTGATTTGAGATAGTAGTGGAAATAAAAAAAATAAAAATAGAAAAAAAATGCACAAGAACGGAACAAAAATATAATTAAAAAAAATGAAAAATTTAAAAATATGAAAAAATAAGATAAAAAAAAATTGTGACAGTAGTGGGGGGAAAAAAATACCAAATATTTTTTAAAAAAATCCTCAAAACAAATTTAGCAAAAAAAATTAAAAAATTAATAAATATATATATATATATATATATATATATATATATATATAAATATAATGTAATTAAATTGAAGTAAAGGATGAAACATCAAGAAAAAAAATATAAAAATATAAATAATATTATTATTTTTTTTATTTTTTTTTGTTGGAATTTCATCTATTTTAATTTACATTATTTTATTTTTTTTTAATTATTATTATTATTATTAATGAAAAAAATAAAAATGTAAATTTAAATAAAAGATGAAATTCCAAAAAAAAATATAATAATAATAATAATAATAATAATAATAATAATAATAATAATAATAATAATAATAATAGGAAAAAAATGTATGTAAATTGAAGTAAAAGATGAAACAAAAAAAAAAATAAAAATATAATAGTAATAATAATAATAATGAAAAATAAATAAATAGTATAACAATAAATCTCACCTGTCCGCCAAACTTCCAGCCTGAACCCCTTTGACAAACACGCCGATGTCTCCCACGTCAGGATTCTTGAGCGCCACGACGCTGAATCCGAGGCCTCCTACAGCAGGTTTTTCGATATCTATATATTCAATTTGCCTGCCCTAATGAAAAACAAAAACAAATAGAATTTTGATTTGTTGAGCCGATGTCTCTGCCAACGCGTTCAATCTGCTCCGGAGAGACCGGTGAACTAGGAGAAATTTATATCCTGTAAGACAGAACAAACTCAGCACTTAGATAATAAATTAATTCTGCGGAGGATCTCACTTCATTACTTTCCCGTGAAACAGAGAGCACCACATGCAGTCAGCGTCGCGCCGAAAAACCTCAGGGAATTTCAGAACTATTTTCACACTTCATTCTCCAGCTAAATAAAGTTGTACGATAAGTTCCCGCTTAAACGAGGGCGGAATGAACGGCTGTTCGGCTGCGCAGAATTCTCATTTTTTAGCTGCAGGTGATGAACTTGTGGCGAGCGCGTCCGTCAGAGCCTTTATAGCTAAAATTTCATTCTTGCCCCCGATTCGAGTGGTGTTTATGGGGTGACCCTAAATTTACCCCATGAAATAAAACATACACTGTAGCAATAAACCTATATCCACATGGAGCAGATACGTTGCAGATTTTCTGTCCGGATTTGCATCAATTTTTAAAAAAAATTTAACTATTATAAACTTGTAACAAAATTTCCATGCTTAAAATCAACTGAACAATGTGAATCCCATCCTTCGCCAGTATGCAAATGAGTTCTCTTGCAGCACTGGGGGCAGGGCCCCAGCACTCAAACAGCACTAAGGGCGTCCCCAATGCTGTGAGAGAACTCTCCAGTGTTGCCTCCATCTTCTTCAGGAACGGGTCTTCTTCCGGCGGTGGCTTCAAACTTCTAGGCCTAGGGCAAAGCCGACTGCGCATGCCTGCCGGCAACATGAAAATGGCCACTTGCACAGTATTGTAAGCGGCCGTTTTCTTGTGGCCAGTAGGCATGCGCAGTCAGATTTGCCCTAGAAGTTTGAAGAAGACCTGTTCCTGAATAAGATGGAGGCGGCGCTGGAGAGTTCTCTCGCAGCATTGGGGACACCCACAGTGCTGTTTGAGCACTGGGGCCCGCCCCCAGTGCTGCGAGAGAACTCATTTTCATACCGATGAAAACCGGATTATATACCGAACTGCAGCCCGGAGAAGCCATCTAAAGCTAGGAGACAAATAGCCTTTTTTAAGGCTATTCATTCGCGTTAGGGACAAAAAAATGACTTTGAAAGATAGGTTCCCTTTAAGAGCCTAATGGGGTCCATTCACCTAAGGCTGAATCAGGCCAGGTTCTACTGTTTTTGAAGTTTTTTCCATAAAGAACTTAAGTATAACCTTCCTAAGGGCACAAGGGTGTTAGTCTATGGCAAGGGCTCCACAAACCAGAAGACCCTAAAAGGGTCAAGGACCAATGGTCCCGCCTCGTCAAAGCTTATAGTCTTACTTGCCTTCCACTTGGGCTTTTACCCCAGAGTCTAAGAAGTGTCGAAAACCAAGTGCCTAGGAGGTGCCAACATGTAGTGAGAGCCCAATAACGGGGTTCGGGCACCCCTGGGTTACTTCAGGCTTCCAACTATAGTCACGTGCATGAGGCCCAAGACCTTCAGGAAGAGCTAAGCAGCAAAATCCAAAATCAGGAGGTGCTCAGAGGGCCCCAAAAATGTAAACCAATCCAACCATAGAACAAGAAAAATTCACAATTACTATAGAAAAAAAACTGCAGAATCGGAACGTCATTGGTGCAAAAGAAAATGGAACTTTTTGTTTTCATTTTGACTTTTTATTAGATAAACAGATGTATATTTTTTTAATTTCTCCACTTTTCCCCCCCAGCCCAGGTCACTCACCTCGGCCATCTGCTGAATTTTTCTGGTGAACTCATCTGCGCTCAAGTTCGGGTTGACAAGAGGAAATCTAGACGAGACGAAGTTGTCAAAGGACAAAGAGTTGCTCTTGTTTCCCAAGTGGGCCGAGGAGTCGGCTTCAAATACCAATAAGCCTTTCTTTGTGAAATCAAATTCTGCAGAACGGTCGGCTGGCATGCGGTTCAGCTAGAAAAATACAATTGATTCCAGCCAAATTAATTAAAATCCACATTACGAGTAATAAAGCTGAAAATTCACATTACCAAGATGCAATTACCGATAGAAATATTTCCAGGATCCCGAAGACGTAATGAATAGCAGAGACTGTAAATGTCTCTCTGTATCTCATAGGGGTAACCAGACAACTAGTCCATGTCTTATACTCCATTCACCTCCAGAGCTGCATTCATGATTCTGCAGGATTCATTTTCAGTTCGGAGTTTGCATAAATTTTATATTTCCTACTGGTTTATTGTCTTTGGTGACTTTATATAGAGCACGACTGAAACAAACACGTCCATCAATTTTAGTCTGAGGACGGAGCGACAAGGGGTGAATCTTAGAACTTTAATGTCCTATTAAAGCCAGTGCCCTTTAAAGGGATCCTATCATTCAGATGGCATTTATTGTGCCTAAGACGTCGGAATAGCCTTAAGAAAGGCTATTCGTCTCCTACCTTTTGCTGTCATCTCCATCCCGCCGTTCCATAGAAATACCATTTTTTGCCTGTATGCAAATGAGTTCTATCGCAGCACTGGGGGCAGACCCCAGCGCTCAAACAGCACTGGGGGCATCCACAATGCTGCCAGCCACCTCTTCAGCGCCACCTCCATCTTCTTCAGGAACGCCGTCTTCCTGTGTCTTCTTCCAGCGGAGGCAGTGAAACTTGTAGGCCTCGGGCAGAGCCTACTGCGCATACCTGCGGCCACAAGAAAAATGGCCGCTTACACAGTAAGTGGCCATTTTCTTGTAGCCTGTGGGCATGCACTGTAGGCTCTGCCCGAAGCCTACAGGTTTCATCGCCTCTGCTGGAAGAAGACACAGGAAGACGGCGTTACTGAAGAAGATGGAGGTGGCACTGGAGAGTTCTCTGGCAGCATTGGGGAAGCCCCCAGTGCTGTTTGAGTGCTGGGGTCCGCCCCCAGTGCTGTGAGAGAACTCATTTGCATACTGGCAAAAACCGGGATTTCTACGGAACGGTGGGGCGGAGAAGACGACGAAAGGTAGGAGACGAATAGCCTTTCTTAAGGCTATTCCTATGTGTGAGGCACAAAAAATGCCATCTGAACGATAGGATCCCTTTAAGGTTAGAGGTCAACTTCTGGACACCAAGTGGTGTTCAGACTGTGGGAGGTGAATAACACAGGGGTCTGGTGTGGGGCATGATAATAATATAGAGTAGGGGTCTAGCCTGGGATACCACGATAATAGAGGGGGTCTGGATATATTTAGCGGGTCCGGTCTGGTCCCCGATATGAATACAGGGGATTGGTCTAGAGTCTGAGAATAACATATGGGGGTCTCAATATATATTTGGAAGGGTCTGATATTATTATAAAGTGATGGAGTATATTTAGGGGGGCGGGTGTTTGACAATTATGTGGTCTGGGGGGGGGGGGGGGGTCAGAATATATTTTGGGGGGTCTAGAATATAAGCCAAGTCTCTTAACAAGGTCACTGCCATCTTTGCAACAACGTGCTGTAGAAGCCGCGGCACAGCGTCAGGTTCCTGCAGCAGGTCTGCTCCCTGGTTAGACCCATTTACCCCCCAGGACAACATCGCTGTTTCTGATGCTAAAACTGTGGCAACACCAAGTACGAAAAAACGTAGTGTGAACAGGACGCTAGGGGAAAGGAGCCAAAGGGCCATGCATGGGTGTAGCTACAGGGATTGCAGGTGTAGCAGTCACTACCAGGCCCTGGACCTTGAGGGGGCCACATAATGTATACCACTATTCTAAAGGATCCCCATTACAGACTGCACGGGGCCCCAGGAGCTTCACGTTACACCTCTAGGGCCACCACAGAGGATAACAGACCCCACATACCTGTTCCTTCAGTTGTTTGATGGACTGCTGCACGGTCAGGATCTGGTTAAACAGCGGGCTGGCCAGCGTGTCGCGCAGGATACACAACTTGTCATGGTGCGAGAGCTCTCCCTTGTCCTTCAGCTTCTTCTGCAGGCGGTCAGTGATCTGCAGAACTTTCTGCTTGTCCACGGAGAGCGTACCTGATAGATCAGCAACAACATCATCAGCCACAAACTCAAAAACCAGAAACAAAGTAACAACGAAAATAAAGACGGAATTTACCGGTATCGAGGAATTCTGGCATCTTCACTGCAGCGGATGATTCACTCAAGAAATCTGTAAGCACAAACCATGAAGTGTGACCGTGCAGAAGATGAACATGCAAGGAGGAGGAGGAGGAGGAGGAAGCATCTTATGGACATTGTAGGGCTATCATTAAGTGATAAGGCCTGACACCTGGGACCCCCACAGATCAGCTGTTTAAAGAGGCCGCATTCAATGGTCACATGGTACAGCAACAGTTCAGTCCGATTCAAGGGAATTGGGCTGAGCTGCAATACCAAGCACAGCCACTATACAATGTACGGCGCAGTGCATGGTATTCAGTAAAGTAGTTGCAGCACTCACTGGAAAGCTGCAACCTCTTCAACCAGCTGGTGGATGCATTACAGTTTATGGGGTCCATGGGTTTCTGTTTTTCGGGTCCCCAAGCAGACCCGACTGATGTAACCCTGAACACTAGTGTGAACAGAGCATTAGAGGAACTTTTCTGGGCCTTATTCTCAGGTAGGTCATCAATATGTCCAACACTCAGAACCCTGCTGATCAGCTGGTTGAGGAGGCTGCACTGGTCAGTGGCTTCTTCCCTGGGCTGATGAGGTCACATGACATGGTACAGCAGCAGATCAGTCCCAGTCAAGTAAAGGTGCAATACAGTCAGGGAAGAGGCTGCAGCGCTCACCCAATGCTGCGCCTCTTCAACCAGCTGATCTGTGAGGGTCCTGGGTGTTAGAACTGTACTAGTTACATATCGACGAACCATCCAATAGCTTTTGTTTTGTGTCCCCCTTAAAGGGGATAGTCTAAATTGAATATAACGTAGCAATCTCTAAGCTGTATTATGTCTCTATTGCTTTTCAAGTGTTTTCTGGATGTGAACAAGGCGCTGCCTCCACTGACTGCAAGCAGAGATATTAATAATGGTCATACACTGAAATACTAAGACTATAACAAGGTCAGAGAGCGCCTTTAACCCCTTCAGCTGGTCACAGTGTATCAGTATATGCGCAGCAGAGGTTAACTAGACTGACACATTGTAACAAAATGTAACCAGAGAGCTTCTTACTCCCTGACAGTAAGAAGAGGTCAGATAAGGTACAATGTAGATTAGAAAGTGTATCATCACATGAACAGTGACCTGAAAATAGTAATAATTCCAGAAAAGTGTGCTGTGTGTAAACAAGGATCAGCTCTGAATCCCTCATGAGGGCGACCGCAGAGAACAGATGGTTGTGAAAGAGGATTACAGTGTGCTAATATGATGGGTGTCGTAGTCCTGAGCAGATACGGACGGAGCGCCGGAGGTGAGGAGATGACCTGCTAATATTAGGGAAATTATTAACATGTTCCATCAATAATAACTGCGACAAATCTATCACACAGTGAGCGTCATCCCGCGACTCTCTACCTAATAGACAGGATTAGTAAATATACCGCCATCGGGTGACAATTCAACAATGACAAGGCCTTATCCACATGACCGGGACGCAAATTAGACGTGAAATCTGGTCAGCGCCCATTGGAGTCTGTATAGACTTCAGTCTACTGAGCGATCCGTGAAATGGACAAAAACACGGCACGTCCTGTTATATAAAGGACTGTTCAGACGGTCCATCAAAAAACGGACATGTGAGAGGGCCCCTAGAGACACAACAGGGCAGATCTATGAAGAATATTCCCCACGTCATTCACATCAGATTTCTTGTGTATATGATAATAAATCTGGAGGGGGTGATGGCCCCGCCCCCTGCGCACCGTCACCCGGCCCCCTACTCAGGAAAGTAGCGAACATGGTGCAAAAAAATTGCAACTTTTTATGTCTTGTACATCAGAAACCTTCCATAATAAATCTGCCCCAATGTTACAGGATGGAAACGTTCTTGTTTATGTCCAGAAGCTAACATTCTCACAGCGGAGGGTCTGTTACAATCGTATTCAGTTCAGGCAAACGCTTGTGAGCTCAACAGATTGGACCTTAGACTGATACAATGTGTCAGCGCAGGTAAAATATAACAAGTGTGTAAAAGTTATCATACATTGGATGAGTACTCTTATAGAATACACCTCACAGCTGAGGGTTTGTTACAGTTTTATCCAGTCTTGATAATATTCTGTGAGCTATTAAAGTGGAAGTGGCACAGTTCTCTCTCAGTTGGTTACAATGTATTAGCGCAGGCATAGACTGGATATAGCTATGAGAAGAACGAGGCTGAAGCCCCACACGGCGTAGACAGACCCTGCAAGGTGGATGGGATCCCAGTGAATCCCATCCACACATTGCAGAAAAATGCGCGCAGTGGATACGCCGTGGTTTCCAAAACTGCTGCAGTTTTCGAAATCACAGCATGTCAATTATACCTATGGAATCGCCAGCGGTTTCCCTATAGATATAACAAACAGAAAGTCCACAGAGGAAACCTCTTCAGAGAAAACACTGTGATGCGTTCCCACCCTGGTTTTCCCCACATCGCTTTTGGGCTCTACGTGGGACCTTGGCCTTAGGGGTGCAGGTCTTCAGCCTCCAAGTCACAGCTACAAGAACAGTTCTCATACACAGGAAGATAAACCATACACAATATATCCCACAGCTGAGGATTTGTTACAGATGTATCCAGTCTATGCAATCATTTATGACCTAAAAAAAAACAGCAAATTGATCTCCCTTGTCCTGGCAGTTTGTTACAGTGTATCAGTGCAGGTAAAGTATCAGTCTGGTGGCCAGAGGATGGTCTACATTGGATACAAGTGTACCGGCCCTCAGCTGCCTTTGGGCGCAGGCGCAGTTATAGCTGCCTCTGTAATCGCCATTTTGATGGAGTTTTTGATCAAATAAATGTTTTTCAATTGCAAAACTGAGAAATTGCACCAGAAATGGCATCAAAACTGTTCATTCTGATGTGGTCTTAACTGCGCTGTGTGAATGCAGCCTTATATAAATGCAGCCAGTTACCTACATGTATATACATACAATCAAAAAACATTAATAAGGCAATAGCTTATGAAACAGGGGGTGAAAACTTGTACCCCTCCCTAACACTTCTCACAGGTGAGGGTCTGTTACACTTGTATCCAATCTAAATCTAACAGAACACGATTCTTTCCTGGTCTGATAGATTGTAAGTTAAGCACAGAATACTGTCTAGATACAATGTAACAACAGATACAGCCCCTCTATAGGGTGTCAGATACATCCCCCTGTATACGGTGTCAGATACAGCCCCTCCAGAGGGTGTCAGATACAGCCCCTCCAGAGGGTGTCAGATACATCCCCTCTATAGGGTGTCAGATACAGCCCCTCCAGAGGGTGTCAGATACAGCCCCTCTATACGGTATCAGACACATCCCCTCTATACGGTGTCAGATACAGCCCCTCTATACGGTGTCAGATACCTCCCCTCTATAGGGTGTCAGATATCTCCCCTTTATACGGTGTCAGTTACATCCCCTCTATACGGTGTCAGACACATCCCCTCTATACGGTGTCAGACACATCCCCTCTATACGGTGTCAGACACATCCCCTCTATCGGGTGTCAGACACATTCCCTCTATAGGGTGTCAGTTACATCCCCACCCTCCATAGGGTGTCAGATACAGCCCCTCTATACGGTGTCAGACACATCCCCTCTATACGGTGTCAGATATCTCCCCTTTATACGGTATCAGTTACATCCCCTCTATACGGTGTCAGTTACATCCCCTCTATACGGTGTTAGATACAGCCCCTCTATAGGGTGTCAGATACATCCCCTCTATAGGGTGTCAGATACAGCCCCTCTATACGGTGTCAGATTCCTCCCCTCTATACGGTGTTAGATACAGCCCCTCTATAGGGTGTCAGATACATCCCCTCTATAGGGTGTCAGATACAGCCCCTCTATACGGTGTCAGATACATCCCCTCTATAGGGTGTCAGATACAGCCCCTCTATACGGTGTCAGACACATCCCCTCTATAGGGTGTCAGGTACATCCCCTCTATACGGTGTCAGGTACATCCCCTCTATAGGGTGTCAGATACAGCCCCTCTATAGGGTGTCAGACACATCCCCTCTATAGGGTGTCAGATTCATCCCTTCTATAGGGTGTCAGATACATCCCCTCTATAGGGTGTCAGATACATCCCCTCTATAGGGTGTCAGATACATCCCCTCTATAGGGTGTCAGATACAGCCCCTCTATACGGTGTCAGACACATCCCCTCTATACGGTGTCAGGTACATCCCCTCTATACGGTGTCAGATACAGCCCCTCTACAAGGTGTCAGATACATCCCCTCTATACGGTGTCAGATACATCCCCTCTATAGGGTGTCAGATACATCCCCTCTATAGGGTGTCAGATACATCCCCTCTATAGGGTGTCAGATACATCCCCTCTTTAGGGTGTCAGATACATCCCCTCTATACGGTGTCAGACACATCCCCTCTATAGGGTGTCAGATACATCCCCTCTTTAGGGTGTCAGATACATCCCCTCTATAGGGTGTCAGATACATCCCCTCTATAGGGTGTCAGATTCATCCCTTCTATACGGTGTCAGATACATCCCCTCTATAGGGTGTCAGATACATCCCCTCTATAGGGTGTCAGATACATCCCCTCTATAGGGTGTCAGATTCATCCCTTCTATACGGTGTCAGATATCTCCCCTCTATAGGGTGTCAGATACATCCCCTCTATAGGGTGTCAGATACATCCCCTCTATTCGGTGTCAGATATCTCCCCTCTATAGGGTGTCAGATACATCCCCTCTATAGGGTGTCAGATACATCCCCTCTATTCGATGTCAGATATCTCCCCTCTATACGGTGTCAGACACATCCCCTCTATACGGTGTCAGACACATCCCCTCTATACGGTGTCAGACACATCCCCTCTATACGGTGTCAGACACATCCCCTCTATACGGTGTCAGACACATCCCCTCTATACGGTGTCAGACACATCCCCTCTATACGGTGTCTGATCCCCTGTCACTGACAACCAGCAGAGATCCTGTGTCCTGGATCCATGAAGTCTATGAGAAGTTGCAGAACTTTTCCTGACCACTGCTTTGGCTGTATTCACACCCGGCACCGCTCGTGACTTCTTCAGCCCTGGTCTTGTAGTTTCAGGAATCATCAGATTTGGATTAAAGGGAACATTTCAGCTCAGGTATAGAATTAACCCTACAGTGTCCGCGGCCTCCCCCACACAGAGGCCAATGAGCAGAAGATTTGGGTCAGTCTCTGGGAATCTCAGCCTGCACTCACTTCCTGCTGCTATGACATGCAGGCTCCCAGGAGAGCAGGGTGTGGTGGGGTCACGTGACCCAGGAGGGGGCTACACCTGGCCGGCAGGGGGGCAGCAGAGTGCCAGGGTCTCCAGCTTGCCACATACCTCACTCCCAGCAATCTCCAATCACTCCCAGCTTGTGGCAGCTGCTGCACTTTGGGTCTGGGCTTCTTTTTTTTTTCTTTTCAAGCTTTATTTAAAAGTAACAAAATGCACAACGTGACGTCAAGCCCAAAGGTAACAGCAGCTGCAGGTAGAAAGGCTGACAAACAGGAAATGGAGCGAAACTGGCGAATGTTCCCCTCCTAGTCCCTGGGAATGACTAGTATGCAAATGGCATGGATGAGGCACTTAAAGGGGAAGTGCACTGTAGTGGAGGATATATAATATACAGGTATACACACAGTACTGGGGGAAGTTTCCAAGTGACACTTGTGGATTTAGTCTATGGTAACATATGACGTGTGACAAAAAGTCGCAAACACGCTGCCCACTGTCTGTGAATTACACTTGTTGCCGCCATATTTGCAGTGTCCCCTAGCCTAGAGTTTGGACGCAAGCCGCCTGCAAATCTCAATGGAAGCTGCATACGGCTGCGACATGTCTGTGATTTGACTGTGTTTATGGGATACGACGACCTGTATTGTGCAACATTAAGTCATAAAATAGTGCCGCCACCTGTCTTATGACATTTGAAGTGTTGCGATTTGGCTGAGAAATCAAAGTCAAGTCACAGACACGTAAAATGCGTCCACGGTACAACGTCTACTGTACATGACCAGACGCCAAATCCAACAGGATTGTATTTTGCGCTACTTTTTGCATTGCAATCACATGATGTCATAAGGTGACATCATAGAGATACACTGACTCCTGTGCAACTTTATGTAATGATACATATTGCTACATGGCTATAACTACATAGCAACTTTGGTCGTGATTCTCATCATGTGATCAAAGATGGCTGCGTTGCCCTATGACTCTGTCCGCAATGTAAGTGAATGGAGTGACAATGCGACTCTCAGTGGCCACAATCCAGCAGGTTTAGATTTTCAGTGACTGCTGCGTGCCAATATGATGATGATGTCAGAATGACATTTTTGTTGCAGGATTTTAATTTCGTTTACAGTCTCATGACAAAAGTTGCAGTGTGGCCCCGACTAGAGGTCAGGACTAGGCGGCAACTTTGTTGCAATTGCAATTGTCCAAATGAATTCCCTGAGACGTCAGCAATACTGCGGACTGCACTGGCTACTCAATAGTTAAAATTATGTGTCATAGACATGTAGCTCTGACCTTATTCACATTAGCTGCAAGATAAGAGCAAGAAGAATGGCAGACACTATGTTATCTTCCAGCCTAAGGAGAAATACATGTAAGAATAATAGAAGGGAGTTACTAATGATGTATAGGGCATTGTTATGGGGCATTATAGCTGTCACTGTTGTGGGCACAACTCCTTATTATGCTATGACATTACAGAGGGTGGCACTTTAATGGGGGCACTATGGCTGATATTATGGGGCACTGCTGCCAGTTCTGTTATTGGGGCACTATGACTGTGACTGTTGCGAGCACACCTCCTTACTGTGTTGTGCAGAGCTGGCATGGTTTGGGGGTCTATATGGCTGATGATATTATGGGGCACTTCTGCGAGTACTGTTATTGAGGCACTATATTTGTCACTGCAGCGAATGGTGACATCCTATAAAGCACTCCAGCCCTAGTTCTTCTCACAGCTGATATTCTGTTACACTTGCAGTCTCCATAAACTAACACATATACAATGTAACTTGTCCTTCAACTTATCACAATCCTCCCTGTACCATTAACCCCCCAAGTGCTCATCCCGGCCAATAAACTTCAAAGGTGCTGCAGCGTGTCTTTGATTCCTCCACGACTACAGACGGAATGAATCTGCGCTCCACAACCGCTGCCACTCAGCAAGTTTAAAGAGAATTCCAAATTTCAGCGACACGCTGTTTTCTGTCAACATCAGAAGGGAGCGCCGCCGCAGTAAAGCCGGGGTTATAATCGTATATTAAAGAGGCGAGCTGCCGCCCGGCTTCACAAGATTAAACGTGATAGATTACAGCAATGGCGCAACGCTGGCGGCGGAGAAGACAAGAAAAATGTCAGGAGGGTCAGGACGGCGAATGGCGCAGTGATAGAAGGGATCTTGTAAACCTTGGGATTTATGACGTATAACCCGATGAGTTATGACAAGGTGTTATCCCGACTGCAGATCCGTCCCTGACACTCAGGACTCTAGGGACGTTAAGTTTATGAGCAAAAATAAGTGAGAACTGTCCTGCCATCTATAAATAATAAAAAAAAGTACAATCCGGCCACTAGTAGCCACACCATTGAGTGCCAGGCCTCACAATGTGCTGTATATGTAACCGCAGACCGGTCGGTGCGCCCGCACCAATCACCATGGGCACACAGATATATGGACACACACATATATGTGGGCAATGTAAGGCGGTATTATTTAAAGGGGTTTTTCCAGGACTTATATATTGATGACCATTGAGCAATGGAAGAAGACGTCTGGTCTGATGGATGTGAGTGGCCACTTACCTGGGGAAGGGGATGATGTCAGGGGGCACTACGGGGAGAAGGTGATGGCGGAGGCAGTGCGATGTCTGGACAATGCTCTCCTAGGAAACCTTGTTCCTAGCATCATGATACATGTATGACCTACCTACACACTGAACAGACCAAGTAGCCCCCTTCTGGGCAGCAGCGCCTCCTAATGGCAGTGGTGGGATAATTCCCCCTTCACCCAGTAATGGTCCAAGGAAACGACAAAGAGTTCATGGTGGTGAATCGGCTTCAGATCGTAATCCGATAGAACATCTGTGTGATGTTGCCTGGAAAATGAAGCCCCATCCCTGGGGCCGCACAGAGCAATTTATGGGATTTTCCACTGGCATAACTATGGGCTCACCGCTGCTACCAAGCCCAGAAACCAGCGGTGCCCCCAGGTCCCCCCTCCCCATACTAGAGCGGAATAAACTTCTTTGCTCTCCTTTCTGATTCCTTTTGATATCTGGCATAAATCTATTCCCCCTGCCCTCTGGTGCACTGGAGGGAGAAGTTTTATGATGCACAGCCGTCCACTGTCAGAAAGGAGAGCATTAACCCTTTAATGGTGAAAACAGCAGTTGGTCAGCAGCATATAGTGACGGAGGGATTGTGTGGGGGAGACTGTTGCACAAAAGGGGACACTGTGGGGGGCACTGACATGGGAGGGGGATGATGGGAAGCTTGGGTGCACAGACATGGTGTGAAGTAGTCATCATGGTGGTCTGGGCTGGACAGAGAAAGAGAAATGTAAATGCTGCTGCAATGTATGGATAGGACGCGGATTAGGGTTTTGCGGAGAAGTTGCTCAGGAGGGACCAAAGCTGAGCTTTTGCACTAGGGCTCAAGAACCTTTACTCACGCCCCCGGGATTTGCTGCTAACATCTTCATGCCAAATGCCACAGGGTCGATGCAAATGGTATTAATGTTACGGCTGATGGGTGTATACCTGTATACATATTAATGTGCATATATAAGTATCTGCAGTTTTGCAATGTATACAGAGTTTCTAAGAAGCGACCCCCGTATATTCACCTGTCCCTTCCATTACCCCCTCCCCTGCACGTCTCATACATGTTTATTCCCACCATGGTCTGGGGTTATACGTTCCGCGGTGTGATGGAACGGCTGACGCATTATCATTAATGGCTGTCAGGGATAAAGTGCTTACATATAACTAATTTTATGTTTTATCATCTTCTCTCTGAAGAATTTCCTGGAAGACTCTTTTATGGGCCCTGAAATAAAGTTTGCAGATTTAGCGTCTGCTCTTCTCGGTTTACCTGATGGCCGGGTTTCATTGATCTGACCTCTTTTTCTCCGTGTAATTGGTCTCTATTTCTCTTCGGGAGACATTTTTTATGCAATCGCTCGGATTACTAGTAGAAAACACTGAGATAGGAAACAGGTAGAGAATATATCAGTGCCGGCCTGTGATGGAAGGCATCCCCTCCCCCATGCATTGTACGAATACAGAACTTACCATAGGGCCCTAGTATACGGCTCACATAACAGTACCATATAGTGGGCAGATAACAACCCCATATAATGTCATGGCCACCATACTCTGCCCAAATAATACACTGTACAGTGAGTGGGTCAGCTCTGTAATAACGTGTATCTAATCCTATCCTGTGTGATACTGTATACTGAGCCGTGTATCTAATCCTATCCTGTGTGATACTGTATACTGAGCTGTGTATCTAATCCTATCCTGTGTGATACTGTATACTGAGCTGTGTATCTAATCCTATAGTGTGATACTGTATACTGAGCTGTGTATCTAATCCTATCCTGTGTGATACTGTATACTGAGCTGTGTATCTAATCCTATCCTGTGTGATACTGTATACTGAGCGGTGTATCTAATCCTATCCTGTGTGATACTGTAAACTGAGCTGTGTATCTAATCCTATCCTGTATGATACTGTATACTGAGCTGTGTATCTAATCCTATCCTGTGTGATACTGTATACTGAGCTGTGTATCTAATCCTATCCTGTGTGATACTGTATACTGAGCTGTGTATCTAATCCTATCCTGTGTGATACTGTATACTGAGCTGTGTATCTAATCCTATCCTGTGTGATACTGTATACTGAGCTGTGTATCTAATCCTATCCTGTGTGATACTGTATACTGAGCTGTGTATCTAATCCTATCCTGTGTGATACTGTATACTGAGCTGTGTATCTAATCCTATCCTGTGTGATACTGTATACTGAGCTGTGTATGTAATCCTATCCTGTTTCTGTGTGATACTGTATACTGAGCTGTGTATCTAATCCTATCCTGTGTGATACTGTATACTGAGCCGTGTATCTAATCCTATCCTGTGTGATACTGTATACTGAGCTGTGTATCTAATCCTATCCTGTGTGATACTGTATACTGAGCTGTGTATCTAATCCTATCCTGTGATACTGTATAATGAGCTGTGTATCTAATCCTATCCTGTGTGATACTGTATACTGAGCTGTGTATCTAATCCTATCCTGTGTGATACTGTATACTGAGCTGTGTATCTAATCCTATCCTGTGATACTGTATAATAAGCTGTGTATCTAATCCTATCCTGTGTGATACTGTATACTGAGCTGTGTATCTAATCCTGTCCTGTGTGATACTGTATACTGAGCTGTGTATCTAATCCTATCCTGTGTGATACTGTATACTGAGCTGTGTATCTAATCCTATCCTGTGTGATACTGTATACTGAGCGGTGTATCTAATCCTATCCTGTGTGATACTGTATACTGAGCCGTGTATCTAATCCTATCCTGTGTGATACTGTATACTGAGCTGTGTATCTAATCCTATCCTGTGTGATACTGTATACTGAGCTGTGTATCTAATCCTATCCTGTGTGATACTGTATACTCAGCTGTGTATCTAATCCTATCCTGAGTGATACTGTATACTGAGCCGTGTATCTAATCCTATCCTGTGTGATACTGTATACTGAGCTGTGTATCTAATCCTATCCTGTGTGATACTGTATACTGAGCTGTGTATCTAATCCTATCCTGTGTGATACTGTATACTGAGCTGTGTATCTAATCCTATCCTGTGTGATACTGTATACTGAGCTGTGTATCTAATCCTATCCTGTGTGATACTGTATACTGAGCTGTGTATCTAATCCTATCCTGTGTGATACTGTATACTGAGCTGTGTATCTAATCCTATCCTGTGTGATACTGTATACTGAGCTGTGTATCTAATCCTATCCTGTGTGATACTGTATACTGAGCTGTGTATCTAATCCTATAGTGTGATACTGTATACTGAGCTGTGTATCTAATCCTATCCTGTGTGATACTGTATACTGAGCTGTGTATCTAATCCTATCCTGTGTGATACTGTATACTGAGCTGTGTATCTAATCCTATCCTGTGTGATACTGTATACTGAGCTGTGTATCTAATCCTATCCTGTGTGATACTGTATACTGAGCTGTGTATCTAATCCTATCCTGTGTGATACTGTATACTGAGCTGTGTATCTAATCCTATCCTGTGTGATACTGTATACTGAGCTGTGTATCTAATCCTATCCTGTGTGATACTGTATACTGAGCTGTGTATCTAATCCTATCCTGTGTGATACTGTATACTGAGCTGTGTATCTAATCCTATCCTGTGTGATACTGTATACTGAGCTGTGTATCTAATCCTATCCTGTGTGATACTGTATACTGAGCTGTGTATCTAATCCTATCCTGTGTGATACTGTATACTGAGCTGTGTATCTAATCCTATCCTGTGTGATACTGTATACTGAGCTGTGTATCTAATCCTATCCTGTGTGATACTGTATACTGAGCTGTGTATCTAATCCTATCCTGTGTGATACTGTATACTGAGCTGTGTATCTAATCCTATCCTGTGTGATACTGTATACTGAGCTGTGTATCTAATCCTATCCTGTGTGATACTGTATACTGAGCTGTGTATCTAATCCTATCCTGTGTGATACTGTATACTGAGCTGTGTATCTAATCCTATCCTGTGTGATACTGTATACTGAGCTGTGTATCTAATCCTATCCTGTGTGATACTGTATACTGAGCTGTGTATCTAATCCTATCCTGTGTGATACTGTATACTGAGCCGTGTATCTAATCCTATCCTGTGTGATACTGTATACTGAGCTGTGTATCTAATCCTATCCTGTGTGATACTGTATACTGAGCTGTGTATCTAATCCTATCCTGTGTGATACTGTATACTGAGCTGTGTATCTAATCCTATCCTGTGTGATACTGTATACTGAGCTGTGTATCTAATCCTATCCTGTGTGATACTGTATACTGAGCTGTGTATCTAATCCTATCCTGTGTGATACTGTATACTGAGCTGTGTATCTAATCCTATCCTGTGTGATACTGTATACTGAGCTGTGTATCTAATCCTATCCTGTGTGATACTGTATACTGAGCTGTGTATCTAATCCTATCCTGTGTGATACTGTATACTGAGCTGTGTATCTAATCCTATCCTGTGTGATACTGTATACTGAGCTGTGTATCTAATCCTATCCTGTGTGATACTGTATACTGAGCTGTGTATCTAATCCTATCCTGTGTGATACTGTATACTGAGCTGTGTATCTAATCCTATCCTGTGTGATACTGTATACTGAGCTGTGTATCTAATCCTATCCTGTGTGATACTGTATACTGAGCTGTGTATCTAATCCTATCCTGTGTGATACTGTATACTGAGCTGTGTATCTAATCCTATCCTGTGTGATACTGTATACTGAGCTGTGTATCTAATCCTATCCTGTGTGATACTGTATACTGAGCTGTGTATCTAATCCTATCCTGTGTGATACTGTATACTGAGCTGTGTATCTAATCCTATCCTGTGTGATACTGTATACTGAGCTGTGTATCTAATCCTATCCTGTGTGATACTGTATACTGAGCTGTGTATCTAATCCTATCCTGTGTGATACTGTATACTGAGCTGTGTATCTAATCCTATCCTGTGTGATACTGTATACTGAGCTGTGTATCTAATCCTATCCTGTGTGATACTGTATACTGAGCTGTGTATCTAATCCTATCCTGTGTGATACTGTATACTGAGCTGTGTATCTAATCCTATCCTGTGTGATACTGTATACTGAGCTGTGTATCTAATCCTATCCTGTGTGATACTGTATACTGAGCTGTGTATCTAATCCTATCCTGTGTGATACTGTATACTGAGCTGTGTATCTAATCCTATCCTGTGTGATACTGTATACTGAGCTGTGTATCTAATCCTATCCTGTGTGATACTGTATACTGAGCTGTGTATGCTAATCCTATCCTGTGTGATACTGTATACTGAGCTGTGTATCTAATCCTATCCTGTGTGATACTGTATACTGAGCTGTGTATCTAATCCTATCTGTGTGATACTGTATACTGAGCTGTGTATCTAATCCTATCCTGTGTGATACTGTATACTGAGCTGTGTATCTAATCCTATCCTGTGTGATACTGTATACTGAGCTGTGTATCTAATCCTATCCTGTGTGATACTGTATACTGAGCTGTGTATCTAATCCTATCCTGTGTGATACTGTATACTGAGCTGTGTATCTAATCCTATCCTGTGTGATACTGTATACTGAGCTGTGTATCTAATCCTATCCT